>NC_050532.1:1068010-1072862 GCF_002922805.2 Oryzias melastigma | reverse complement strand
TCCTTCACTTCCACCTCCTCTTCCTCCACTCTGATCTGACTCACCTGTGTGAGGTAATAATCCAGCCGGATTCAACAATATTTAAAGGACTCAGTTTTAATCCTTCACTGCCAGTTTGAGTCAGCTCGCGTTCATGTTATGCTCATGTTTATGTTTATGACCCTCTTTCTGTCCCGAGTTAAGGGTTCTTCCTGTCCCTTTGGAAGCCTCTTTCTCCTCTTTATCATCTGGGTTTGGAGTCATTACACCGCTATGAAGCACTACGCCGTTCATTACCGGTAAGAGGAAATCCAGCCTCTCCTGCAGACATGGTGATGTCATCTGCGCTGCACCTCGCTGTTCAGCCTCTGTCCTCGGTGTAAACTATTATGTCTTCACCTCGGGCCTGGAATCAAGACGAATCGGAACTTTTGCTTATCAGACTTGAAGGCTCACCTGGCAGCAACTTCCTCCAAACTCACCACAAACATCATAACTTTGTCCTGCAGAGATCCTCCTGAACGCAGAACATTCACAAGTCAACCTAAAACTCAACGCTCACGTTTACTGTATATAGAGAACTGGACTGAATGACTCCTCCCCCTGGTTTTCCAAACAGGACACAATGCCAGAACAATATTTAATAAAATACTCAAGACATTCCAGAAACAGAAAAAACAAACCAAAAAAAAATCAAATATGTCAGACTAGAATATGAATTCTCCTTAGGGACGATGCTCGCTGTAGCGCTCCGACTGACTGATAAATATTGTCAGAACAATATGAGACCAGAAGAGGTAGTTGAGAAAAGGAACAAAAAAAAGGAAGTGTGGGATCTGCTCAACCAAAAGTAATAAACTTAAAACGTTTGAATAGTCTAATTGTTTTTGTTCATTTCTAATTACACATTTTCAGTTGAAGCTGGTTAGCCGTGGCGACACCGATGGGATAAACAGAGGATGAACAACAGATGTCCACCGGCTGCAGTGACAGCTCAGTCCACAGGGGGCACTGTAGTACAGCACACGAAGCCTTTTGAGGATTTATTGGAAGTCGCCAACGTCCACCGTCTTCTGTTGAAGCCGAGTGTTTTTGTGTAAGACCAGTGAAGTCCCCAAAGTGAACTCTGGGCAACTATAATAGACTATTGGTTACTAGTTTACCTTTCAGGGTCACTGTTCTTTATTATGTCACGTGGCTCCTGCATCAAATGTAAGCATTGACTGTATATAGAACACTGGACCGAGTGGGTGAAATAGAAAATGTCTTACCTTTGGCTCCAGTGAAGCCAAATTATGTTTTCCACAATATGGACGTTGCCATGTTGGAACCAGTCGACAGAGAACAGGCCGAGTCGTTTCTATGACAACTACTGTCACCAATCATGAGCTTGTTTGAAGTCCACACCCTTTTTACTGAAAGGGGAAGCTGTCAATCAAGCATTCGAGGTGGGGGCCAGAGGGCACCACATGGTTTTACTGAGGCTTCTGATTGGTCAGTTTATAACTTGCAATAAAGAAAAAATGTAATGAAAAAAAATAGGATTAGCAAGAAAAAAAATATGTATCAGAGCGAAAATGGTTATTCCAACAAACAGAATAACTAAGTAATAGTTGTTTGTTTCTCTATAGAAGTTTATGGGATTTTGACTTTTTGAAGCCAGCGGGTACTTCCGGTTTGGAACTCGGGGGGGGAGGATGGGGGGGGGGGTTACTCAGTCCAGTTCTCTATATACCGTTGATGTTTTAAAGTTACTGTCACCGAACCAACTGCAAAAGACAAACTTCCTGCAGAGCCCTTCTCATCCAGGAGGGGGCGTTGAGGTGTAGCATCAGGATTATGGGTCATCCAAGTCAGTCGACAAAATCCTCTCTAGTTTGATAACGTGACGTATGCTGACGAGGAGAAGATGTGAGGCAGAACCAGAAGTGCTTTCATGGTCACGTCTGAACGTTTCAGGTCACATCAAACGGACGGCAGGATACGAGCCACTCTTTCTTTTCATTGTTGTCTTTTATTTACTCTGAGATTCAAGAGGGTCAAAAACACAACTTTCATACACAGTGAGCATGAAATGTGACTAAGAGACACATTCATGCTTTTTCATTCATGGTGCTCTGACTTTAGAGTGCCAGGGTAGTTTCTGGTGTTTTTTTCATCTCTATTCCAGTTCTCACGTACAGTCAATGATGCTGACTCAATGATCAGCCTATAATCAAAAACCTAACCATACATGTGTGACTGCTGTGGTGTCCTACATGTTGGTCCGAGTTCTGGTGAAGCTGTAAACACTGTGACCCAGTCCCGTGGCCTACATGTTCCAGGTGAACGCACACTCAGCTCACCTCTACCCGCCATTTCAATCAGAGTGAGCGATTAGAGCAAAGTGGAGCCTGAACGCCACAGTCACTGCTCTGGCATAATCCCCCACAATCTGAGAAAGTACGGCGCCGTTTGTTTTTCCCTCTAGGTGAGCAGGACTTTAACCCTTCAACACCGGAGCTAAAGTGTTCATGTTCTTTGTATGTTAAAGATTTAGTGTTTAAACATTAAAGGGTTAAATATCTGAACGAATCAACATCATCCCAGCACAAAGGCTGAAGTATGATTATGGTTGGGTCATCTGTCCGTTGGTAAGAAGGTCGCTCCGAACGACACTGCATGAGCAGTTTTTTCTTTTGTCTCAGAATTCTTCAGCATTTATGGTTATAGTTAGAAATATTTGTTGCTTGAAAAAACGTGATTAAGGTGGAGGAAGGAGATATGGTGCTGTTTACCTTTTCTTTACCTTCAGGTCATTCATTTCTAAATTTCAACAGAAGTAACTCAAACTAGAAAAGTTGCATTACCTTTGATAATGCTATTGTGAATGCTTTTTGCTGAATGAGGTTGCTGAAGATGCTGAATAAATATATTGTAATAATCACTGAATAGTGTTATGAACATGCTGAACATTTTGAATTTGCAGAGAAAATTTGCAGAGAGTCCACAAAGAATTATAAGAATCTCATGAAAAAAATCACAACGTCGCTAAAATATTAGCTTAGCTCCAAATTAGCCCAAAAAAACTTTAGAAGATGCTAATTTACACGAAAAAGCTGGAATGTTGCTAAACTACTAGCTTAATTAAAAATCAGCTCTTAAAACCTAAATAAATGCCAAATTAGCCAAAAAAGATGGAGTGTTGCTAAAATATTAGCTTAACTCCAAATTAGATAAAAAATCCCCAGTAGATGCCAAACTAGCTTAAAAAAGCTTGTGTGTTGCTAAAATACTAGCTTAACTTCGAATTAGCCCAAAAAACCTTAGTAAATGCCAAAATAGCCAAAAAATACTAACACGCTGCAAAAATACCAGCTTAACTCAGAATTTGTGAACTTTGCTTAAAATCATTTTCACCGAGGATTAGGTGGGTGAAAATGTTGGTGAGTTTCTAAATTTGTGGCAAAGACACATTTTTTTTTCCCTCAAAGGAGCAAAAAGACAATTGTGAAAACTATCTGGTCCTGCCGGACAGGAACTTATTGTTGTTTATTCTTGGGGAGCAAAAAGTTCATATTCTCTCTTTTCCTTGTCAAATATTTGCACCTTTAAATGCATCTTTTATGAAGGTTAACAAATAAAATTAAACAATTCAAAATGAGGTCAGTAATAACATGTTGAACTGTTTCTTGCTGTTGATGTGTAAAAACTATTACAGTTTTTTTGTGTAAACAAACATAAAGAGAAAAGAGAAAGCCCGATGCGCCTCTTAAGGTTTTTTTAAGTCTTCTGTAACGTGTCATCTGCACTCCAGGACAGAAACAGCTGCATGAGAGTCTGCAGCCTCCTCAGTAATCTAAGTACCAGCCTATAATCCAGCAGTAATGGCTGAGGGATTAACAGGAGTTCACCCTGAAACCGGTCAACTCCTCAACTGTAGCTGAACGAGTGACTGAGCAGGCGCATCACCAACAGATGTCTCTTTATTTATCAAAAATACCACGAGAAGAAACAGACCAATCAGCTGCAGCACTTCAGGATACAAACAGGTCAGAGTCCTGAATGAAAACCCACTTCTTTCAGAGACAATCATGGGCTGTATAGAGACAATCATTTGCTACTCGATTCAATTCAGTTTTGAGTTTACACTGTTTACACATTTAGACACAATTGTTTAGAAATACAAGAATAATCAATGTATACTGTATTTTTTGAAGATGTTCATAATCTGATACTGTTCACATACTTTAACATGTTTTAGTGAAATAATGAGATGGAAACAGAGAAGCTCCAACAATTGTTCTGCCTCTCCCTGAGAGCGTTAGCATTAGCCGTCCTATGGGAAATCCTATTATACGTTAGCATCAAGATAATAAACTTTAGCATTATGTGTTAGATCGATCTCTTCTTTAATGAATCGATTATCGATCTATTAAGTTTAGATCGATTCAGATCGATTTACTCAACCCAGCCCTATAAATGTCTCATTTTAGCAACATTTTAAGCCATATCATGATTTGTGGTTGACGATACGACTCACAGTTGAAATTGGTTCAAGTAAATAATGTCAAATCCATTCACATTTTAGATTCATACATTTCTGTTTTTCCACATCAAAATAATTAAATGTTATTAAAACATTCTACCACACTATATGGTCACATGACTTTGTAGATTCAAAGTGTTTCCTCACATTCTAACGTTATTCTACAATAAATCTAGCATGTCTCAATTCAAATTCGATTTTCCAAAATGACCTTTTTCACGTGACATCACACAGTGTGCAGACTGACTTCTGGTTATATATTATGTCTGTGGTTTAGAACGATAAAGCTGACCGCTGAACGCTGTTTAAAGCAATTTTATGTAAATAATGAAAGGTAACCTAAAC
>NC_050532.1:1067703-1067964 GCF_002922805.2 Oryzias melastigma | reverse complement strand
GATTATAGATGCTTTTGTGGAGTTCTTTAAAATAAATAACTTAACCTCTCAACATCATCCGTATCGTCTGTGCATTTTAAATGAGATAAACAGTCAAAGCCTCCATCATGCAGCAATGAGGCTAAAAACTTCAGTTTCTCCAATGAGAGTGTCTAGTTTATGAACACATTTTCGGACAAGCATTGAGCATTAAATTAGACGCACATCAAAAGATTCAGCGGACTCGAATTTGACGCATGAATCGCATTTGATGTCAAATGC
>NC_050532.1:1044864-1067688 GCF_002922805.2 Oryzias melastigma | reverse complement strand
GCACAGCTGCTTCCCCAAAAATCCTATGGATGATATTATTTCTCTCTACAACCCGGTCATAGTTAGACGAAGTTCAAAGTACTTCACTAAATGCTGCTTGTTTGATTATGAAGGTCATTCAGATTTTCTTATTATTATTTATGCTAATGCTAATGCTACCGCTAACTTTCCAGGACGGGGATGAGACGTAGATCTGCAGAAGTTAAAGTTGATCACATTTCTGTGTTCACAAAATCACTAAAAATAGAGATAAAGTCAGACAATTTCAACGTGTCTGACAATAAAGAAAAACTGATAACTGTTGTGTTATTTTCTGCTTTTGCTGTTGATCATAACCGTGTCTGATCACTGCAGGATAAGAAAAGTAAACAAGGATCAAAATATTTGCTATGCCGCTTGGTAAACATTCTTATTTTTACAATTACCCCTTAAAATACCCTGAAAAACAACAAATACCCCTTAATACAACAACTAAATTTAGCCTTGGGTTCAGTTAAAACACATGTGACCAACATGGAGCAATAAGCATCTTATCTGCTCCTGTTACATGTGACCAACATGAATTTCTATCAGTGTTTTGCTTGATCGACCTTAAAATACATGCAAATAACATCAGTCAAAATAGAACCTGTTAGAATAATATCTGCTCAAATGAAGGGTCGATATTTTAAATAAAACATTCAATATTGGAGGATTATTCAAATTTGTATTTAGATTTGTGAACGATCTAGGAGAGGAAATGAAAATACCGTTCAGCAGGACATTCATAAAATAATTATTGTACACTTTTCTGTTGAAATTGGTACGGTTACCTTTTATTATTCACATAAAATTGTGTCTAACAATTTCAATTGTCAGCTTTGTTGTTCTAAATCCAAACACTGAAAGTAACTATTTGCATTTTCGCCATTTTATCTGACGTCCCAGTGAAAAGGGTCAATATGGATTATTGATTTATCTGATTTAGAAATTGTTTTTAATGGAATAGGTCGATTCAGAACAGTAGAAAATTGATTAATCTATCACCATCACCGTATTTTCCGGCGTATAAGTCGCAGTTTTTTCATAGTTTAGTCAGGGGTGTGATTTATACTCAGCAGCGACTTATATTTTATTTAGTTTGTTTAGACATCAAAAGGGTTTCATATTTGTTATTTTCCCAGTAAACATTGGTTGTCCTTTAGTGGTTGTTTCCTCTAACAACCACTAGAGGGCACTGCATCCGAAGTATTTGCCACTGACAGCATCAGAAGAAGAAGTGTCGTCCAAAACAAACATGGAAGAGAATCTGATTGTTTTCCTCTTAAACTTATTTTTTCTTATACAGATCAAAAGATTAGTGTTCTTGTATTTCTTTCCTTTTTTTTTAGCTTCGCTGAACTTGGCAGATTTGTTCTGAAACGTCACATTTTTCTCCTAAAAGTGCGACTTATATATGGTTTTCTTCTTCTTGATGAGACATTTTTTGCTCCTGTGACTTTTTTTAAGACTGTAGTAGTTGCACCCCTGGTTTTAGCTGAAGGTCTTCTCTCTCCTCAGTCCACCAACTGGTTCGTGCTCCAGAACAGGACGTCCACACGAGCCCAAAGCCTCAAACACAGGCAGCAGTGACACCGAGCTGCACGCCGTAAGAAGATTAATGCATTTATGGAAAAGCTGCAGATATTTAGAGCAGAACGAAGCGCGGAGAGGAAAGGTCTGTTCTCTCATCTCCTTCAGTTTTACACATGAATGCAGCGAGTGAGTATGAATACGACAAAATGAGCCTGTGGTGGTGAAGGAGGAGGCCTTCCACCTGAATCCAGCACTGCTGGAACTCGTGCTGCATTTGTGTGACAGACAGACAGTTCAGCGCTGCCTGGAACATCCCCTCAAAACTCCACTCCATGTTCAGAGCCGCTCTCATGTGCAGGAAAAGACGTCTGAGAGGCTGATCCAGACCACGGCACAGCAGAGCAGCAGCTGGCTCCTCTGACCCCCCGCCCCCGCGGAGAGCTGCCCCTCCTCCGACTCCAGCAGCGTCCCGTTCCGAAGGCTCTCCGTGCTGTTGCCCATCTCCTCCCGCAGCTCCTGCTGGAGCAGCTTGGAGATGAGGCTGTTGAAGCGGTTCTCGGTGGTGGGGATGAACTCCGAGGAGGGCGTGGTCAAGTTCAGGTCTGTGGGGTCCACACAAGTCCCGTTCATGTTGGCAAAGACCACCCTGCTCAGGTCCAGCCCCGCCACAGAGGACGGCGAGGCGCAGGGGATGTCCCGGACCAGCTTGTAGTTCTCCATCCACTCCTTCAGCCACTCCAGGGAGCAGTCGCACTCCCAGGGGTTCCTGAACAGGTACAGGTGGCCCAGGAAGTAGATGGGCTGGAAGACGCTGAAGGGGAGGGTGGTCAGGTTGTTGCTGTTCAGGTGGAGGGTGATCAGGCTGGTCAGGTTCTCAAAGGTGCCCTCCTCAATGTTCAGCAGCTGGTTCCTGTCCAGGTACAGAACCTCCAGCTCAACCAGGTCGCTGAACCAGGTCTTGGACACGTTGACCAGCTGGTTCCCCCCCAGGTTCAGCATCTTGAGGCGGCTGAGGCCTCTGAAGGCGGACCTGGGCAGATCCGACAGCAGGTTGTCGTTGAGGTAAAAGTTCTCCAGGCGGATGAGGTCCTGGAAGGCGTTGTCGTGGATGACGTTGATCCGGTTCTCCTGGAGGTTCAGGTACCTGGAAAGAAAAGGGATTTTCCGATTTTCCGTTTTTAACCCTTTAACACCAGAGCTCCAGTGTTTCTGTTCTTTGCTTTGCTGTAACTTTTAAACCATTAACACAATAATTCCAGCAGATTTTGAAGAAGAAAAGCGGCGAGCCGCTGTTTATGTTAGCTTCCTGTTTAAACTGCTGCCGTTTTCTGCTGCATTATACAGCAGCAACATTCTGTGATCTGTTCATGACATGCAGACTTCTAGTGGAGTATTCATCCGGAATGGTAAGCTTGAAATATAAAGCACTAATAATAAGAAGAATGAATTAAATATCCGATCATTATCGGTGGAAAATGTCCGATTTCGATCGAGTCATCAACCACATGATCGGACATCCCTAGTAAAGATGTTGGTGGTTTCTAGCCCCTTCCTGTTGCAAGTTATGGTTCTTTAAATAAATTAACGCAATGTGCAATTCCACCACTAGGGGAGCCAAAGGAAAAGCAAGACTGTTATAACAAGAGACCAAGAAATCAACAACATTTCTTTCCAAACACAAACCACATCTGTAAGATGCAGATAAACTTAATTTTTCATAGATTTGCACATTTATATTTTAGGCAGGATGTTAATTTTTTTCTGTGGCCCTATCTTGAGTTTACCATTGAGATTGCTTCCTTAAAGGAAAGTACAAAAGCTCAACAGAAGTTTACACCATTTCTGTAAAATAGTGAGTCTTTCTTGACCTGCTCCATCACACAGACAGCAGGAAAACCTCACAGAAGAGCAACTCCAGCTAAAGTTGCGCGGTTATCTACTCTCAAAAGTAAACTTTTGGTGACGCGACAACAACAGACTGGGACTTACTTAAGACTCCCCAAGCCCAGCAGGGAGTTGTAGGCCACCGCTTCAATCTTGTTCCTCTCCAGGTAGATGTGGGTCAGGTTCTCCATGCCTCTGATGGCTCCCGGGATCCTCCTGAAGTTGTTCTGAAAGCACAGCAGCTCCTTCAGTGCCGTCTGCTCGATGAAGATGCGGTCGGGGATGCTGAACAGGTTGCAGTCCGACAGGTCCAGCCGCAGCAGCTTCTTCAGCCCGGTGAACGTCCGCGTGTGCAGGTAGCTGATGTACTCATTGTGCGCCATTTTCAGCTCCACCAAGTTGGAGAGGCCCTGCAGGACAGAGTTCAGCTGTTTGAAAAGACCCGTTTACCACTGAGCTGCTCCAACAGTAGATTTTCTTTCTTTTTCTTGTCAAACGGTGAAATTATGTGATCTCAACAAACAAGAAGCAGCTGTCTCCTAATCCTTCAGATGAACCAGAGATGTTTCTCCAGAGAAAGCAGAACTCATCAGAGCCACAATAAGCCGTGCGGTTATTGTCGTGCATGAAGACAGGATGTGTAGGCAGAACATGAAACTAAGAGAACTCTGAACCAAATTAAAAATCAAAGTAACAATCTGTGCCCTGAAATGAAGACCTTTAACCACATGATAAACAGAGAAATCAAAGACGCACATTTTTGACCTTTATAACCATATATTTGAAACACATTTCTTAGACCTCTTTCTCATGAGAATGATTCAAACTTTACTCAAACTATGGAGAGAAATTAGTCTCATTCAATGTGTGCATGCGTGACTCTTGATTCGTAACTTGTGTTTGCTAATTTGTGTGTAACTTTGGATTTGTGTGTAACTTTAGATTTGTGTGTAACTTTGGATTTGTGTGTGCGTAACTCATAGAATACATTTTGTGCATAATGTTCTGCACTTACAATTGTGTATTCACATGTACCAAAAATACAAAATACAAAAGAAATACACAAGCATAGCTTTAAATGACAGCAGCTTAAAACAAACTACACACACATCTTTAAAAGTATGCACTAATCACCTGATACACAAACAAAACCACATTTACTCACAAATCTGATGTGAGACTCTTTTCACGTCTCCAAGATTCATCAGTAAGTGATGCAATTAAATTGAGTTTCCTTACATTAATTATCAGGCGTATTTGTTTAAGAAAGTGTGAAAATTCACCAGATAATATTCACAATCTAAGTTCAAAGCGACTGTTAAGAAAACTCTGATGACCCAGCATTCTAGCAGCATTTAAACGCATCACTTACACACGAATTTGGAGATGTGAAAAGAGTCTCACATCAAAATTGTGCTTAAATGCGGTTTTGTGCATCAGGTGATTGGTGCTTACTTTATAAAGATGTGTAGTTAGTTTTAAGCTGCTGCAATTTAAAGTTGTACGTGTGTTAATGTCATTTTTGTACATGTGAATACACAACTACAAGTGCACACAGTTACGCACAAAAAGTATTGTATGAGGTACAAGTCGAATGAGACCATGTTCTCTCCATTGCATATGACGTGGTCCATGTTTTCTGTCCTGTAGTTCATCATCGTTCCACTAGGGGCAGAAGGACTTCTCCTGCTCGTTTCAAAATGGCTGCTTCCATGAAATCTCAAACACACTTTTGTCGGGAAAATTTTAGGCAACTTTGAACATTTTATCCTGAGAATGACTGTTAATTTTTAAACATTTCTTATTGATCACCTCCAAACTTTTTTAGCTTTTTTAGGAAGCTACTTGGGAAAAATGTTGGTCGATTTTTAATGGTGGTAGCATGGAGAGCTCTCAAAAGTGGCGTTCAGCTGTTGCTCGCACGTTATTAACGAAAGTTGTTACAACTTTAAAACATGAGTTTTGGGCTCAAGCAGAACACAATGTATAATAAAATAAATTATATGAACATTAGTAATGCAAAACGCCTTTTTGTTGCTAAGAAAATCCAAAAGTTTACTTTTGCCGACTCTTCTAAAACTTACATAGACCTGTTCATCACTCCTAGGCAACAAAAAAATATATAATGATTGCTATAAAACGAATGGAAAAATCGCTATTTGAAAAAAGTGTTTTTTTCCATGAATTTGTCGTGTGCAGCTCTGCTCAAGGTGGCGAGGGCAGAGGAGGAGAGTGAGGGGCATGTGGCAGCTGCTCAGCCAATGAGGGCGGGTCAAAAGGGGGTGTGAGGGTGGGGCTGGAAGCACTCAGGGGCCACAAAAAAAAAAAATAAAAAAAATCCCCGAGCAGTTTCGTTTCACTGTTTCATAATACAAATGTTTTTTAAACTACCTTTATTGACAATTTAGATAGACTAAGAGATTTAAGGTTCTTACTTATATCTAGAAATGTATTCTTTTAAGTTACAAATCCTCTCTTCATCTCTATCCTAACTGCTGACCTTGAAGGCTCCCGGAGTGATGAAGGAGATGTTGTTGTGGTCCAGGGTGAGGATCTTCAGGGAGGGCAGGGTCCCAAAGGCCCGTTCAGACAGGAACTTCAGCCTGTTCTTCTCCAGGTTGATGGCCGAAGCCTCGCAGGGAAACTCTTTGGGCAGTTCGGCCATGCCCGAGCGGTCGCAGAGCACGCTGCAGCTCCTCTCGGCGGTGCAGCTGCAGGACGGGGGGCAGGCCCGAACACAGGCCCAGCGGGCCAGAACTGCCTGTGGCAGCAGGCACAGCACAGAGACTGAAAGGAGGACACAGACAAGCTTGAAGACATTTCATTCATACTCTATAGTCTTCCAGTGGGGGTGCAAGCTTGATGAGTGTGTTACCGTGGTAACCTTCAAACACTGCATAGCAAGCTGACGTGGACTCCTCACATAAACCAGTTCAAATGTTGTGTTTATAGTTCATCAAATGACTGAAAGTGAATTAATCAAATTAATCGAGCTTTATCGTCCATGTTGGAAGGAGACATTTGTAGCAGAAATGAATCTGATAACGAGGGAATGTTCGCTAACAGCTTCATTTTATGGAGATGAAATGGCATCACCCGGATCTGTGCAAGAGTAAGTCTTGATTTGTAACTCATACAATATATTTTGTGCATAAGTACAAACATTTAAAAATTAAAAAAAAATCAAAATACAACTCACATATGCACAAATTAAAATCAGAAAAAAAAAGATTTCTCCGTAAATGATGTGTTTACATTCTGCTAGAATGCTGGGTCATCAGAGGTTTTTTTTAGGCTCTATAAAATTGGATTGTGAATATTCTTTGGTGAAAATTAAATATTTTTTCACTTTCTGCTGATGAAACTCTGATGAACCAGCATTCTAGCAGCATTTAAACGCATCATTTACAGACAAATCTTTTTTTTCTCTGAGACGTGAAAAGAGTCTCACCTTAGATTTGTGTGTAGTTTTGTGTGTTCGTAACAAGCGATTCCTGCGTAATTTTTAAAGATTTGTTCATAATTTTGTTTCATGCTGTTGTAATTGTAATGTGTTCATGTGTAAATTGTATTTTGTATTTTTTTAATTGCATATTTTTATACTTATGCAAAAAAATATTGAATGAGTTACAAATTAAGAATTACACACACACACAAATTGAGGTGAGTCTATTCTCTCTCCATATATTTCAATGGTTTCAGAAAGTTGATACGGTGTTTGTGTAATTGTTGTGTTATAATGTAGCATTTGCACAATTCAGTTCTCCTTCTGACTCTTTCCTACTTATTTGTCTGCATGCTTCCAACATTCATAACTACTTCAGTGAGAAAACATTCAGGAAAAGTGTTTTGTGTCATTCTGACCTCTGACCTTTAGAATGAAAGAGAAACCTTCAAACTTTTCTAGTCTTTGAGAGCAGAGAAGAGGGTTTGTGTTTGAAACAATCATTTTAATAGTTTAGATGACTCTTTAGCTCTCATTGGGGCTTTTTAAATGTCATGTGGTTTCTCTAGAGTTACATTAAGTCATATTAAATTAGGTAAATGAGGCTTTATTGTTGTACACTATATCACTCTCCGCTCTAATTCATCGTGAAGGTGTTCTATGGGGTTCAGGTCAGGACTCTGTACAGGTTCATCCACACCAGACTCTGTCCTCCATGCCTTTATGGACTTTACTTTGTGCTCTGGTGTACACTCATGTTGGAAGAGGAAGTGGTCGCTCGAATATTATAAATCATGACCATTTAAAAAAAAATTCAAGGCTTTTATTTTGAAATTGCACAGACTTACTTTTGGAATTTTGCTCTTTTTGTTGCTTTTCCCTTAAATTAACATTTTTAAACAATATAATTGCAGTTACTGTCTTTGTTCACTTTCCTCGACCTTCTGACTGTTAAAGTTTTTTAATGTATTTATTTCCATGATGAAGAAGAAAATATGTATTTTGCTGCTACAGAAAAACAAATATTATGTTTCGTAAGGATTTGTAGCGACTTCTTTAAGTTTGATGACACCTATTCATTGATCAATGAGTGAAAGTCAGACTGTAACTTCTCCTCTATGACAAAGACCAAAGAGCTGTCAAAGGACACCAGGGACAAAATTGTTGGTCCCCCTGTTTAAACCAGCCCCTATCCAGGTCCGTCGAAAGCTCTTCAGAGAACATCTGGATGATCCAGAGGAGGACTGGGAGAACGTCATGTAGTGAAGGACATTCTATGGAAGAATGCTGAATCCCAGAAACCCCAAACCTACAGTGAACATCAAGGATTGTGGCTGTTATACTGCAAAGGGGCCAGATTACTCTGTATTAAAGAGATGATAAATGGAACCATATGTGGTGAGATTTTGGACAAAAACCTCCTTTCATCAGCAAGAGCATTGAGGATGAACCATGTCTGGATCTTCCAGCTTGATAATGAACCCAAAAATATCCTCTGAACAACGAAAAGGGGGCTATGTAAACAACTTTTAAAGTTCCGGAGTGTTCTAACCGGTCTCTGGACCTCAAGAGAATCTGAGGAGGGATTTGAAGTTCTCAAAGCATTTCTGCTATTGAGGAGACCTGCATCTATTTTATTTCCTGAACTCTATTTCATTCTGTCTAAGTGCATTTATGATGAAGATTATTAACCAAATTCATCTTTTCACATGGATCCACTTACAGAATCTGTGACTGATAAATGTTTTTTGCTCCTCTGTATTTACACTTACATTTACAACAAACTACAAAATTAACAGCTTTTGTAAATTAAGCAACTAAAAAAAAAAAAAAAAAAAACAAGATAGAAAAAACTGTTTTTTGCAGCAACCATCTAAATCATTAACACCGGAGATCCAGTGTTTATTTTCTTTGATTTTCTGTAACTTTTAGACCATTAACACAATAATTATCATTTTTAATTCATCTGTTATTATTATTATATTAGGTCTGTCATAAGCCTCACAATAGGTATTGTCCACGCCTTGGATTTGAGCTTAGCTTCACTCAACTTCACCTGTCCTGTTTAGGCTGATCTGCCACTCTGTGCAAAAGGTCAGGAGTCTGAAAGTTTCTTCACATCCTGACATGAAGAAACCACACTTAGACATGTTTGTGAGTGTGTGTGTGTGTGTGTGTTGGGGGTACGACTGACCAGTAAAAGTGATGACAGTCATTACTGTAGTCTCTCATCTGGGACATGCCAGGATTAAGGGAGGTCTGAAACGGCACAAAAGGAGCAGTTACACGTCTGTAAAAAAAGATCAATGCACTGTCTGGGAATATGTTCACATTCAATCATCACAGTAGGACTAAATGTATGTTCTGATACTCTGAAAATCCTTAAATCGTGGTCAGACCTGTTCATTTCACACTCGCATGGTGTCTTGTTCATAAAGAAAAAGCTTTAAAACTCAAAAATCTTTATTGTTTTCTTCAAAAACTCGTCTTGACAAGAATATTTTGTCCTTTCTAGCCCAATTTCCACTTCATGTAAGACGCTGGCTGACTGAAGAACATTTCCGTTAAATGGAATTATTTAACATCAAAAATGATCCTAATTATAGCAAATGTAGTCAAACAATTGAGACATTTTCTCTAAAAAGAGGCATTGCATTTGGGGTAATTTGACCAGAAATCTAGAGTTCAGGTCGGTGGGTGTTCACGATTCTCATCCACAACAACTACTGAGTCCAGATTAAGATGTGAGGAAGACACAGGGAGTGTTACACAAACTGCTGCTCATACAAGGAACCATCTTCTGTGATGGTATGGGGCAGCATCCCCTAACAGGTGATGAAGGGAGGTTCAGACTTCAGACAACCAGAGGCAAGCTTGTATTTTACAAGTTTATCCGAAGATACTTCCACTTTTGACCAGATCAGTGGCCTTGTGGTAGAGTGTCCGACCCTGAGGCTGGAAGTCTAAATCCAGGCATACTAAAGACTCTAAAAATTGGGCCCTGACATGCTTCCCTGCTTGACTCAGCATTAAGGAGTTGGAGTGAGCTAAATGGTTCCATAGCACTACTGTGTCTGCTGCTCACCACTCCCACAGGGAATGGGTCAAATACGGAGACGTGAAGGCAGAGAATGGAGGAAAGTTCCAGTTCTGATGCCAGCTTCACTCAGAACCTTCTGGACTGGATGCATGAGCCAGAGTGACTGCATTGCAAAAAGTCTGCTTTAAAAAACAAGAATAAATGTACAAAAATAAGGTAAATATTGCTTAAAATAAGAAAAAAATTCTGACAACAGCAAGAAACTTTGGCTTGTCAAGACTTTTCAAAACTAGTGATAATTTAACCTCATAGGAACTACACTAGTATATTTTTACTAATATCAAGCTCACTTTGACCAATATAAAATAATTTCTAAGGTTAATTTTCTCAAAATCTTCAAAATGATTCTTTAAGATTTTGCTAGTAAGGTTATCTTGATTTTATGCTAACCACAAGGATCTGTTTCTTTAAACCAGCCAAATATACTAAAAACAAAAGTACTTTTCTATTCTTCAAAAAGAATAGTGAACTGTTATTTTTTCTCACTGTGCATTATAATCTACTTGAAATTAGTAATTTCAGGCAAAAATGGATCTTGGCCATGTCACTGGTTTGATTGATGTTACTGTTGTAACTATTGAGATTTCAATTTTTCACCCATAATAGGTAATAAAATCTTCGTAACAAGCCTTAATATCTTATTGGGATAAGTAGGTACAAAAACTCTTAAAATAAGAGAAACTATCTGGCATAAAATCAACTAAGTGAGAAGAATTATCTTACCACCAAAAAATAAGCATCTATAGTCTTATTTTTAAGATAGTTCATCTCACTTAGTATTCACTTTTGCAGAGTGAGACATTGCTGCAAATTCTGCAGGAAAAAAATGAAACAATATCTCACAGAAGCTAGTACTAAAATCATACTGGTTACTAGTCACACACTGAGGCACCCAACAATTCTTTCTCCAATCATCAAACCGAATGACATCAAGACCTGAAGGACTATGGATACCAGGCTGACGTACCTGCAGGTTTTTCCAAACATCCATGTATCGTAAAATAGACTTTCCAAATGTTCATGCACAAGTCCATCACGTCCGCCCCGTCCTTCTGCCTGGCATGACTCTGCTCCACCCGCTGTGTTCTCGCATCCCCCCCTCCCAGCTTCTCCGTGTACGTGTGTGTGTTTGTGGTTGGACACACCAACACATCAAAAGCTATCTCTTAATGGCCCTCAAATCCCCTTGATGGGGCGTTGGAAGGAGCGACGGGGCCGGGGCCGGGTGGCTGGCGGGATTACAGGAGTGAAGCCAGGCTCTCAGAGTGCAGAGGACTGACTTACACAATGCCAGCAGCACACTCACAGAGCATGGAGTTGGATTTAAAAGGGTCAGAAATGCAAATGTTGCGGTGGATTAGGGGATCAGTAGAGGCCTGATCTGGGGACAGAGGTGATCAATACCATTCTTTAAATCCAAATCAAGTGGAGCTCCTCCACCTGAGCTGATGTTCCCTCTCAACATCCCACTGGAATGTAGTAGGTGTCGCTGACTTGGTGCTTAGGCTCACAAAAGATCACATGACCTCTCAAGAGTATCATGGAAAATCCCCGAAAACGAGGTAAAGAGCACTTCTTATGAAACAGGAAGATGAAACCAGCTGGTTTTTAAAGAGCATCTGCAGATGGTGAAAGCAGAGACCATCTGTTGGGGGAAAAAAAACAACCAGGAGGTCAGAGTTCCTGTTTTCCAGAAGTTTCTCCTCCCTGCATGCCTCCCATCTCCCGTACATCTGGACGAATGGAAAGAGAAGCACAGCCGGATCGAATCTGGGTCAGACGCTCAGCAACCTGAACGCTGCAGCCATTAGCAGCTGAAGTGACACAATTTCCGGGTTTTGTTCCAGGAAGACTCAAATCTCGTTAAAACTGACATTTGTAATCAAGCTAAAAGCTAATAGTAGGTCACTTTCAGAGAAACCGCTTTTGAAGACAGGTAAGAGATTTATTTTTATCATGTTTGTTTCTGGTAAAACTGATCAGAAAATGTCAAATTGATTCATGTTTCATCTGCTGAGTCAGGGTCGACTGGTAGACAGGAGAACATCATGGTAATGCTCACCAACACAAAAGAACTCACTCATGTTTTCTAACTGCAGATATAAAAAAACATATTTTAAACTAATGTAAACGCAACATCCTTTGCAGTGGCGTGTGACCATTGAATGTATAGGGAACTGGACTAAGTGAGTGTGATGTCACCCTGAGAAAATCACTTCATGCGATTCCAACTAAGTTGAGTCAATTACGTCACCATTTTTCCGCAATATGTCTGGCGCCATGTTGGAACCAGACACCTTCAGTAAGCCGTGATTGGTCTGACTCGGTCTTAGTCTACATTTCTATGGCAACCACTCTCTCAAATCAGGAGTGAGCTTGTTAGAAGGCCACACCCTTTCCCCTGAAAGCGGGCTCAGATTAGTCATTCTGAGTGGAACATTTAAACGTTCTACGCAAGACCACTTACTTTTATTGAAGCATCGGATTGGTTAGTTTAAAACAACAAAAATATAGTGAAAAAAAACACTCAGGAGGCTGCACGGTGGCGCAATGAGATATCAGGTAACCGTTACAGATCAGGTAGCCATTATATAAAAGAAAGCCGTTAAAGATAGGGTAAGCGCTATAGATTGGGTACAGAACAGGTACCTGTTACAGATCAAGTAGCCATTACAAAACAGGTACAGACAAGGTAGTCGCTACAGAACTGATAGCCGTTACAGATCAGGAACCCATTACAGAACTGGTAGCTGATGGAGGTCTGGTAGCCGTTACCAATTTGGTAGCCATTACCAATATGGAAGCTGTCTGCCAGCTATCTGGTAGGCGTTACCAATTTTGTAGCTGTTACAGATCTGGTAGCCGTTACAGATTGGGTACCAACCAGGTACCCATTTCAGATTGGGTAGCCCTCTACAGATTGGGTAGCCCTCTACAGATTGGGTAGCCCTCTACAGAATGGTTAGCCGTCACAGATCTGGTACCCATTACCAATTTGGTATCCTTTAGAGATCGAGATGCTGTTACAGATCTGGTAGCTGTTAAAGATCGTTACAGAATGGGTACAGATCAGGTAGCTGTTACATATCGGGTAGCCGTTACCAAACTGGTACAGACCAGGTAACCATTACAGATCTTGTAGCCATTACCAATTTGGTTGCTGTTCCAGATTTGGCAGCCGTTACCAATTTGGTAGCTGTTCCTGATCTGGTTGATGTTACAGATTGGGTAGCTGTTACAGATCTTGTAGCCGTTACCTATTTGGTAGCTGTTCCTGATCTGGTTGATGTTACAGATTGGGTAGCTGTTACAGATCTTGTAGCCGTTACCTATTTGGTAGCCGTTACAGATTGGGTTGCCTTTACAAAAGGGGTACCGACCAGTTAGCCGTTATATATCAGCTAGCCCTTACGGATCTGGTAGGTGTTCCAGATTGGGCATCTGCTTTTTGGATTGGCTCCAGCAACCTTGTGACCCTTAAAAGGGATTCAGTGGATTCTGAACATGCATGGACGGATGAGTGGATGGCTGGATGGATGGATAAATGGATTGATGGATGGATGGATGATTAAGATTAGATTTCTACAGCTGATACTTCAACTCATATTCCATATGGAAAAACACATTTTTAGTTAAAGATACCTTTATTACAGTTAATGTTTCTATACTCTAATTAGCTTATTAAAATTTACTGACTTGGTTAAATGTAAGTTTGTATAGAGTGTTTGTGTTCATTCTATCTTCTATGAAAGAGGCTGTTATCCGTCATTTCTTTAAAACATAAAATATTGGATTTCATCAAGTTTTTTGTTTTTTTGGTTTGTGCTTGTTCTTCCCCCTGGAGAGCTTCTCCTGTAAGCCACTCGTTGGTTCCTACAGTCTCCTTTTAGGCCTGCTAGAATGTCAGAAGGAGGCTGTCAACTGTGTTCTTCAGGGCCTTCATAGGTGCTCCAGGTAAGGTCTTCCTCTTTCTGAACTCCCAGGAACCAGAAATCAGCTATCAGCTGCTTCTACTAACCACACTCAGAAACCTGCAGGGGGTTTTCGGCTCCTTTGGTTGTGTAGCGTTCAGGGACAGGCTGTTCTTTCACACCTCCTTGTTTTTGCTCCACCTGTCTTCAGAGGCAGACTCAATCCCCACAGAACCGCTTCATCATCACAGAGTCGTCATCTGTACTCAGGTGGAGCATGTTGTTGAAAAACAGTCCAAGAACACAAGTTTTATGTAAACAAATGCAACAGAATAAAACTAACTGGGAGAATACAAACAAGAATTACCGCAAATGTTGCCTTTAACCCTTTAAAAGCGGAGCTCCAGTGTTTGTCTTTTTATTTACTGTATTTTTTTTTTATGTCTTTACCTTTGACTGCAGAATACACAAGTTCATTTTGAAATAAAATACAAGATCCTCCTGCTGAAGCAGACTTGGAATTTTTTATCATGACTTTAGTGCACGTGTCAAGGTCAAGGCCCGGGGGCCGGACCAGGCCCTCCAGATCCTTTTAGTTTGTTATTAATGACCTGATGTTATGTAACGCATAATTTTAACTTCTATAATCAAAATCTACTTTTACAGTGAGTAAAATATTAAAAGTTATTTAAGGTTTAATTGATTTATTCTGGAATAATATTCCTGCCTTTTTATTATTCATAATTGTTAAAAAGTTATGGGTTTTTTCAAGTTTTAAAAATTAGCATTCTGCTAGCTTTTTGGACTATTTTGGAGCTTAGCTAATATTTCAGCAACATGCTAGCTGTTTTGGCTAATTTAGGATTTTTTTGTTTTTAGAATCTAAGAACAGAAGGGGAACTTTAAAATTGTTCTAGAAAGTGTGATTCGTTCTGGTTTGAACTTAACTTTATTGGATTTTCACAGAAGGCTCCTGCATTCAGAGGTCAGTTCCAACAAGCACACCAAAGACACAAATCTGTTTACAAATGAAATCTTTATGCATTTAACCTCTCCAAACAACAACAATCCCATTCAATCCACGCCAAATTGAGTTTGGCCGCCTCCTGAGCCGCAGGGCCCCAGAGGCGGCTTGCTACACATTTTAGTTTTGCACATCTACAGTAAACAGGCCTTCATGAAACATGCTTGACCCCCCCCAAAAAAAACTTTCAAACATTTTATTTTGGTAAAAATCATACATATGCACAGCTGAGTATTTCCCATGCAGTGCAGTAGCCTAGGTGCTAATACAGAAAAGCAAAGTCTACATCTAAAGAACTCCTGCGTTCTCCAAAGACGCGCAAACACGTCGGCAGTTGTGCAGAGGAGCGCTCCCCCCCGACAGCTGTGCGAGGGGGCCGAGCCAGCTGCAGACGTGCTCCACACTTCAGGAGAACCCGCAGATTATATGCAAAAATACAACAATGAGAACAAACCACATGTTTCTTTAAGGATTGCCATGTGCCAGACATTGACTAGAGAAAATTAGGTCAAATCAGACTCAACTAAGAATGCACACAAGTTGGGCAATCTGAACATTTCTGCAACATTTGTGCTCAGGAAATTTGTTTGCTTTTTGACAGCTTTATTCCAAACCTTGGCATGTTTGTTGAATTCCATTTCAAATTTTGATAACCAATTGGCAAATTCTATTAGATGACTGGCCCTGAAACAGCTGTGGATATTATTTATCGATGAATCTTAACATTAAAAAGCTCACACTACCCCGAAATATATAAATTTCACGCATACAGGTGACATTCAACATTCAAGTGCCAGTGTTTTTTTTGTACTGTCTTTTGGTCAAGTTTCTCAAACTTTCAAAGAATCACTTTGAGGCTTACAAAAATAAATATTTGTCAAAAATGCTTAATAAATTACACAAAACTAGCAGCAAAAGTTGAATCTAGAAATCTGTGCAAATGGCTAAATTCCCCCCAAAACTGCTAAATCCCCTGGTCCCAAATAAATCCTGGTTTTTAAACTTTGACGACCCTTCCCCTTTGTAAACAAGCTGCGTTTTGTTTTTCCACAAACGTCCTCACACACAATATTTGGAAGCATAAGGACACATATCCAAGACATCTATATAAAACTCTAGATGTGCAATAAAACAACTTCTGTAAAACTCCACGGGCAAGACGTACGCGGGCCTACACACCCAACTCAAGTAGCACCATTCGATCGATCAAGTTCTCCAGACTGTCAGTGCATCTGCTGTTAGCTCAATTTGTTAAACAAAAGGATAAGTTTCAAGGCACGTCGCACCCCCGGAGAGCAATGGGAGCGTTTTTGTGGCAAAACCCCCCACGGCTCTTCCCCCCCTCCCCTAGAGTCACCAAACTGCAGGTTTTTCCATCCCCTGATTTGAATAGTCTGAGCAGATGAGGTCTCAGAAGGCCTGACAGTACTTGAACGTTCCATACAGGAGTCTTGGAAACACCCCCCCACCCCCTACTCTTTGGCTGCAGCCAAAGTCCGGCTGTGCAGCAATAGCCACTTGATGGTGCACTGAAAAGAAAACAAAGAAAAACTGCGCCCCACGCCTGCCCCCATCCCCTCCTACAAGTCGGGGTGCCGCTAAGCCCCGCCCAGTTTTCTTCCATGAATTGAAAATTTCAGTGATCAGTCTTTTTAAGGATGAAGCACAACTCCCAACGCAGCTTGAAAAAGAGAAAACGTTTGTAATCAAGTTAAGCCAGCGACTCATTTCACGTCTTTTCTCCTTGACCAAAAAACAAAACACTTGCAAGCGTAAAATACCATGCAGGCTTTCCAGCTGCACGCCCCCCAACGACGCCACGCCCTCCCAACGCTGTGGTCCGAACCAAACTTCAGGCTGCAGGCGTCGATTTGATGCTCGATTTAGGTGAAACTTTCAGATTCACATATGCCTGCACTGAAAATGTCTCAAGTAAAAAACAAAAAACACCGCCCACTTCATGTAGCTAGCACTTGGTAACATACTAGCTGCCGTAACACTGGTTAGTTAGTCAATCAGTAAGAGTGGAGTAACGAGTTCCAGCATCGGTTAATCCGTTTCTACCTCAGTGATGGTTGGCACCGAGCTTAATGACTTGGGTGATTCTTTTTTTTAAGATTACAACAGGAATGGCTTTTTTTTTTTTTTTCAAAGACGACCATATCCAGAAAAGGAGCCTGTCAGGATAGAGTGAGCAAACAAAAACAATAAAGTAACTTTGTCCCTTCGGGTTTAACACAGTTGCTTCACACAGTGGCCTAGTTTCTTAGAAATACAGTAATGGCTCCATTAGCTGTCTGACAATAGAAAAGGCTACATGATGTTCCTGCAATAAATTTGAGGTTCAAATGGAATTGTGACTTGAGAGTCTCAACACCAAAGTTTTTGCCAAGGTTTGATTAAGATCAAAGCTTTTTTTTAACCCTTCACTGGATTTTCCAAACAAATAGTAAAAACAAATTTAGAAATCTTGGCCATGTTCATTTGGTGAAATGAAAGCACAGATTTCCTGTTTGAATTCAAAAGGCACAGTACATTAACAAACGAATGATCCTCAGATTAATCAGTCGGGCTTTTTAATCCCCACAAAAAGAAAAAAAAGACTTTGAAACGACGAACGCCCGAGGTTGCTGCCGGGCGAAGCATGTCAGCGTCCATGCTCGCTCTGAGGAGTGCGAATCTCTGCGGTCTCCGGTGCCGTGCACGTGCTGGTGAGTTCCTTCGTGCAGTGCTGCACTTCCTTTATGTGTGAAGCGAATGGCAGAGATCCAGGGCTGGTAATGTACTGTGTGTCAGTGAAGCTACACAGGGAGGATTGTTATGGTCTGGCTTAAGTTAACATGTGGTTTCCATTGGGTTGGCATGACAACCTATTCCTATGCTGACTAGTTCCCCCACCAATCCACACTACCGGTGTGGCTGTAGTTTCCTCCGTAGCCATCGTTGCTGTAGAAGTTTCCACCAAAGCCACCTGCAAAGATAAGAGTGACATTAGTATAAGGATAAGAAGTAGTACAGAGCAGAAAAGTCAAGGAGCAACCAGATTGACCTCCAAAGCCGCGGTTCCCTCCATGGCCTCCAGTGCTGCGCCCTGAACGGTTGCTGTTGAAGCCTCCAGCGCCGCCGGGTGTCTGACGGTAATCTCTGGCTCCAAAGCCACCAGAGAACCTAAACAAAAGAATGTCACGTTCTTATGGTGCATGTAAATCCTCCTGTTTTAGCTGTGTGGTGAGCTGAACGTTACCTCTTCCGGCCTCGGTTGGTGCTCTTGTGCTGGTGCTCATAGGCCAAGCTTTCAAGCCAGGAGGGAACCTCCTGCTTGGCCTCGACCAAGATGTCAAGCAAATCTTTGGTTATGTTGCTGTTTTTGTCGTTGAAGAACGACGTGGCCAGACCTGAGCAAAACAAATCAAGTGTTTCATGATCAGTTGCTGCAGAGTCTGACATGCAACAGCTTTTTAAGAAAAGGAAACTTGTGCTTACCAAGGTTGCCCACACGTCCCGTACGGCCAATACGGTGAACGTACTCCTCAATGTCACTGGGCAGGTCAAAGTTGATGACATGTTTCACGTTGCTTATATCCAGACCTCGAGCAGCCACCTACAGAGAGGGTACAGAATCGTTTTCAGTGAAACAGCCTCAAAATTTCCTTTTCTTTAGTTAATTTCTGCCAGAATCAAACTCTGAAAAAGTTACTTATATTTTCCTTTAATCAATTGTTTAAAGTTTCACTATTCCACAGGTGTCAAACTCAATCACACAAGTGGTCAAAATCCAAAACACCCCTTAGGTCACAGGTCGAAGAAGAAAAACATTTATTAAACGCTCAATTTTTTTTAAACTAACTTTTTAACATTACCAATAAAAATAAGACAGGATTATTATTCCAGAATAAATCAACTTCAACCTTATATAACTTTCAATATTTTACTCTATAAAAATATATTTTGTCAAAATGCAAGTTATACACTCTGGCCCGCGGGCCTCAACATATCCACTATTCTATCTATTCCATGTGGCCTTCAATAATGATTGATCTTTTTAGGCAAATGAAAATAGTTGTTTTTAGGACATTTTCTGCAGAGTGTCAGGAGTTTATTAGTAATTTATCTTCGAGTTGTGGGCAGGACCACTCCACTTCCCATCATCGTGCATTTTCAATTTAATACGCTCCTTTTTTTAGCTACATTTTTATCTGCTCCTGATTAACAACAATTAAACAAAAAAAGAAGCAATTTTTAGCCGAGTTTTTTTCCGAATAAATTATTCAACTTCAAAACAAAAATGTCAAACAAGCACAGGAGTGTTCAGGTTAAAGGAGGCAGAGAAGGTCTGCAGGACTTACAGCTGTAGCCACTAGGATGGGGCAACGTCCGGAGCGGAACTGATGCAGAGCCTCCTCTCTGTCCCGCTGGGAGCGGTCGCCATGGATGCTGGTGCAGGCATAACCTTCACGGTACAGGAAGTCCTCCAGAGCATCAGCTCCTTTCTTCGTTTCCACAAAGACCAGAGTCAAGGAGTCTTTGCCTGTGAAACCACAAGAACAGACACTTTGAAGGAAAACTATCAGAGGACCAGCAGCATTACAAAAGACAATGTACCAGGAAAAGTTGCCGACTCTTTAAATCAAATATAGAAGCCAAAAAAAAACATATTTAAAGAAACTCCAAGACAGAACAAAATATACCAAAAATGAAAACTTATAAATGGAGACAAGGGAAGCATAAAAAGCTTTAGATTCTATAACAAGCTTCAAAAATTAGTTAAATCAAGATTTCTCACATTAATGGTTTAGAAATGATCAACAGTTAAATTTTCATCTGAATGCGAACCACTTAAAAAAAAAAAGTTAAATTAAAGAGTCAGACCATAACCTCACTAACTCGTGCCGAGTCAGCAATCCTGAGCACTTTTTTTTTTAAACCGGCCTGACTCTAACAACAGCTCCCGTTATCTACATGGATGGTATAAAAGTGTAGAAATAACAGTCACCGCTCATCCTTCAAACTTTGATGATGGAGGAAGAAAACAAAAGGAAACTGAGGCAGCATGTCAGCCAGGGGAACAGGATGAGCTGTGGGATGTGATGCTTCTGCTTTAGAATAAATTTACAGCGTTGTTTACTCACCCATTTTCTCTGGAGTCTCTGTGATATTTTCCTGAACCTCACTTGGAATAACTAAGATAAAACCAGACCAGCCAGTAAACGCAAGGCTGCACAGTACACACTTTTATAACTTTAGATGTTCATGAAAAGAAAACCCCAAAAGCCACCTCAGTCACTGCGCGCATGTTTATGTTCTGACACTTTACACCAACTAGCACAAGTCAGGCTATGTCAAGATTAGCTCGGCGTGGAGGGGGAAGAGAGGACGTTCGATTTTAAATAAAAATAAATAAAATAAAACCCCATTTATAAACAACTGCTCTGTACCTGTTGCATTGAGCAGATCCAGGAGAAATGAGCGCTTATCCGTCTCCTCGACCCAAACCACCTTCTGGGTGATGTTTTCTGAAGTGGACCCAACACGACCCACCGCCAGGAAAATGTAATCCTCCAGGAAGTCACGAGCCAGAATCTGCAGGGGGAATAAAAAGTAAATACATTAGTGGACAGTAAATAAATCAGGCTGTATGCTTCATCAGCTCTGCAGACCTGAATCTCTTTGGGGAAAGTGGCGCTGAACATCATGGTTTGTCGGATGCCTTTAGGCGGCATGGTGTCCTGCTCCACAATACGTCTGATCTGTGGCTCAAACCCCATGTCCAACATGCGGTCAGCCTCATCCAGAACAAGGTAGCTGGAGATACAACCCATCGTTTTAGAATCTGTGTAACCGAACAAAGGAGGATCTTTTCCTTCAACTTTACTGACTTGCAGTAGTCCAGGCCGATCTTGCCTCTTTCCATCATATCAACCAAACGTCCAGGTGTGGCCACCAGTAGGTGGCAGCCCCTCTCCAGTTCCCTGATCTGCTGCCCTATGTCGGCACCTCCGTAAACCACGCAGGGACGCACACGAGAGCGGTATGCAAACTAGAGAGAAATAGGAGAAATTTACGGTCAACTCCAAATCAACTATGAGTTTTACAAAATGCACAAAGCGTAAACTTACCTTCCTGGCCTCATCATAGATCTGCAGAGCCAGCTCTCTGGTTGGAGCCAGAACCAGGGAAAGGGGGTATTGTTTACGGCGTCCGTAACGGCCATTGTCCTGAAGGTTTTGAACTACTGTTAGTTCAGTTGAAACACAAGAGTGATTTATTCACTTCAAACTATAAAGTACCTGTCCGCTGTTCTTTGCAGCTTGCAGTGCATCTCCTGGTCCGTCGGTGTAGATCTGACTCAGCACTGGCAGCAAGAACGCAGCTGTCTTTCCAGAACCTGAAACACAGCAAGGATTATACAGAGCTGCAGTGGAGTATACTTAATCCATCATGAGTTTCAAACAATAATCCAAAGCAGCCCATTTCCACAGACAGACTTACCGGTCTGAGCGCAGGCCATCAAGTCTCTCTTGGTCTTGATGATTGGGATAGCGTGCTTCTGGACCGGAGTGGGCCGAGTGTAACGGCTCAACGTGATGTTGCCCATGATGATCTCCCCCATGTCCACATCATGGAACTGCACAACAATGTGTCCAGTTTATAGAAGCAAACCCTTCATGTGTTTAAACCGCACTTGAAGGAAAGGAAGTCAAACTTACACTCTCAATGTGGGGTGGGCAGTTGCTTCCAGTAGCCTCCACAGGAATATCATCGTATTTCTCAAAGTTTATTCCAGTGTTGCTTGCAGAGAAAAGTTCACTGGAAAAACAAACAGTTATAAGCAAACAGAGAAAGCGGTTCCTTCAGTAGTTGTGAAAAGAATCTTCCTTACTGTTCCAAGCGCTCATTGGGAGCGGTAGGTTTGGACCAGTCGTCTTCTCTGGAGTCTTCCCCCCAGCGGCTACTTCCTCCCCCGCTGAAGCCCCCACGCTCGTATCTGCAGATGCAATAGAGTGCTGTAGATGATGCAGAATAATAGGACATGCAGAATAAACGACCTTCCATCACTCACCTTCCTCTTGAGCCTGATCCTCTGTCGTTGAAGAAGGACGACTTGGACCTGTCGTTGCGTCCTCCAAAGCTGTTGTAGGAGTCTCTGGATGCTCCTCCCCAGCCTCCCTCCTTGTTCTCATAACCACCAAAAGCTGAAACAGAAGTTTCTTATTCATTTATTGATGCCATTTTCCTACCAAGAGGAGAGGCTAACCAAACTTCATCTTCAGAAAGCTGGGTTGTTAAGGTTACCAACTGAAGTTGAATGCCCGTTTTTTGGAGCTGAAAATAACCGACTTGAATGGAAGAGTCTAAAATGTTTTTTGGGAATCTACGTCTGGAGTTTTACATCCGAAGCGGACGGCAGTGGAATCTTCCCAGCTGCATTTTGCAGTGGTTGATTAAATGAGCCTCCACCCCTTTTACCACGGTGGACGCACCGCCCACCTCTATCATTGCGAGAGGATCCACGTCCACCAAAGCCCCCGTTTGCACGATTGTCGTGGTAACCATTCACAAATCCATTGGTGCGGCCGCCGTCCCATCCAGGTGCATCTTGAATGCAAGAAAAACAACCGAGTGAAAAACTCAAAGATTGAAAATATAATTTCTGATTTATTCTTCTATTCAATTCATTACAACTCCTGACCTATTTTTTGATCATTGCTTTTCCAGATAGTCAGTAGGCTAGTATTTTGACAGCCATGCGCTCTGAATGGAATGGCTCCATCATTGACAGTATGTAAGCATTAGGCTTTGTGTTTCTTTGATACAAAAACTTATAAATATCACCAATCTGATAATTAAAGTAAAGTTTTTTTTTCCCCTGCATTTTTAGCTATTTTATCAAAACTGTTTTTATAGA
>NC_050532.1:1035830-1044827 GCF_002922805.2 Oryzias melastigma | reverse complement strand
AAAAACTACCTTTGGAATGGAACACAGCTTTAAAACCCGGCAACCATATCAAAATTTAAGGATCAAAGCTTAAAAAGAATCCTGGGGGACTCCAGTTACTTAAGCAAAAGAGCCCCGTGTTAAATTGGCAAACACAGCAATGCACACAATGCAGTTAAAGTTGGAGCGTCACTACAAACTGCAACAAGGTTCCAGCCAACAATGCAAGCTAAAACAAATTGGAGAAACGGCTGGAAGGATCCTGAGAAGTCTGCCAAAACTAAGTGTTTGGAAATGAAATTCTAAAAAGTTGCAACTTTCCTATTTTAACCATTTATGGAGACGAATCAGAACTACGGCCACAAGGGGGCAGTGTTGTACAAAGTTACTCAAAGCTGCTTAAACAGAAAATTAAGACATCACTGCTGTAAAATCTGACTAATGGGATGATATAAAAATGTAAAAGCAAAGACATCCAAGTGTAGTTTACAGCAGTGTTTCTCCATTCTGGTGCTCAGCTACCTCCACTCTACATGTTTTATGGCTTCCACTTATCTGACACACCTGAGTCAAATAACTGACTCATGGTCAGGTTTCTGATGAGCTGTTTCAGGTGTGCATAATAAAACACGCTGGAGGGAGGGGGGCACCAGAGAAGAGGAAACAACTACTACATGAAGACATGAGGGACAAACTAAACTGTCTGGAACTGCAGAGCTTCATACGCATTAAATGTGCGAGGGAAGCACGTGTGAGTAGTGATGTCAAGGCAGTATACAGACATGTAACACACAAGCTTCACAAAAAAAAAATCTAGGTAGGAAAATGTGTTATGTCCTTAACAGCTCTGAGGCGTGAAAGCGATTCTTGCAGGTGAGGTCAGGACAAAAAGGAGTATTCATAATTAAAGGAGAAGCTAGGTAACAAGGTCTGCTTGAAGGCACCATAAACATGCACCACAAGCAACTTGTCTTTATTGCAAGCTTTGGCTTAACGTGGCACTTCTGATAGAAGAGCACAACAATTATGCCGCAGTGCTCAGCTGGAAACATTAAAATGTACCCAGAAGTACATGACATGCAGGTAGTGGTCAAGAAATACCACATTAGTTTCTCCACCCACCACTGTAGGCATGGTAAAAGGCAAGCTCCTGAGAGGCCAGTCCTGGGTAACCTGAGCAAAAGTAGGGAAGCAGGCTATAAAGATTCACCCAAGGATACTGGCTCATGCAGTTCTATCACGTTTTAGACTTTACACAATAGTTACAAATCTTACTGTCCTCACAGACAGTCATATTCTTAGTCTTTGCTGACTCTCAACCTGCCATGGAAGGTAAGATATTGGCGCAAGTCGAAAGCAAACTTTTTCTCATCAGAAATTAGGCGTTTGTAAATTTGAATTTTAGTCAACTAGCCTGAAATTCAATTCTCACTTTCCTAATACATCTGTAGTTAAATTCAAGCATTTCAGAAAAGTGAAAGACAGACCTAAACTAACACTCCCTCCTTCGCATTGGCTTTGCTGGTGTGTAAAATGGCTATTTCATGCATCTGAAAATGCAAGTTGCCCTCAGCGAAAGCAGACAGAAGGGACTTACAGAAATTTACTGGTGCCATTGAATAACCGCACTGTCTACCAGTGGAAAAAGCATTTCCTGCTGTGGAATAAGAAGACAGTAAAACGAGAAAAAGGTCAAGTGTGTAATCACACAGTACCATGATTCCAAATTTCCCTTTTATATCAGAGCAGCCAACAGCTAGCACGCTTCATGTTCACATGTGAGCCGCTCCATCAGCCTCCAGAGGAAAATTTGTCGACCAAATTGTCCCAATTCTCCTAGTTATGAACAGTCTGGGGTGAATTCAAGGGTGAAGCCAATCGGCAATCCACTATGCACTGGAGCTAAAAACCCCATCTGACATGGCAGCCTTCTGTGCACAAGGGAGATGTGCTGAAATAAAGCCGAGATGAACTTCCCTTTCTGTGTTGGACTGGTAAAGACCAATATGTTCGAAAACACATTGTGTAAAGCCTCACCAATGCAATAGCTCACTCCCGATTGTGCTTGCTTTTACCATGCTCTGATTTTATAATTAATTCATGAAGAGACCTCATGTCCGACCAGCAATGGCGGTCTGAGGCGGAGGTAAAACTCACCGTTTCTGGCAGCATCTTTGTTCCTTAAATGAGGTGGAATGTAACGCCCTGCAAGCACAGGACACCAACTGTTAAATGTGTCCATCCAGCTAATGAAGTTCACTAAAAAAAAAACTAAAGTACTAAAACATATAAAAGGAAGGTATTATCCAAATCTCACTTTGAAATTACACACCCAAAAGTATTAATAAATGTCATAATTTGGTTAAAGGGCATTCTTTACTTACTGCCAGTTCCGCCGCCTTGTCCGTCAGCAGAGTTTAAGTCTAGGGCAGCAAGCTGACAAAACAAAGGAACAATTTTAGCAAAAAACTGGGCTAAAACTAAAAGATTTTGTTAAGATTACAAGTTTTGAAATTTAATGTGAACATGACACACTAATTCATTTAGATGTATTTATACAGAAGCAAGTACCTCCAAATAATACATTTATCAAGTATAAAAATCGTAACTTCGTATTTAAATCCAAACCCAACATATAAACACATTTTTTTAAGTATGTGGGTCACAAATGTGCGTTAATCTAGTTCTTATCTAACGGGGAACAGGCCGCGACTTCTCATATTAGACCATTCAATTTTTTAAATTGCAATATAATTGTTTAATGTCGCCTTCTAAAGCATAATAATGTATAGTTTCCTTTAATGTGTAAAGTCAAAATAATGGATGGAGTTGTTTAAACAAAAGGGGTTATTTTAAAGACAACCCGCAGCCAACATTTTTTCCTGCGCCACGTTTCAGGCTGCGGAGGCCTCATTACAGCCGACGCGGTGTGCCGGCCGGCCGACGAAACAACAGTTAACCCAGTAAATTTCCATCAAATTCGACGGGTTTCAATCGACGATAGGAAACCCCGAAGAGTTTTGGGATATTTAACGATAAACCACGTCACCAAAAGTGAATAATTCAGAGAGTTAGAAGCGATTGCGGAGTTGTCGAACAAAAAAGAACACGAAGTTCCGCCATCACAATCCCTCCGCAGCGACATCACCTCCATTTTGGTAGCTGAGCCAGCGAAACTCTTTTCTTCACCACAACGAAATGTACAGAGCAATATTAAGTCTTTAAATGTAAAAAATATAGAACTTAAAATGCTTACCTGCTGATCTAGACCGTGTGGATTATCAACGACCACATGACTCATAACTAAAGAAGGTCGAGGGATTACTTCTGAAGAGAAACGATTTTCTTTGTTAGCACTATCGGCAGAGCCTAAACTAAAACTTAGCTTTTCTTTTTTAAACGAATTTAAATTTCGTACCGACGGTAAGCTTAAGTCAACGTTGAATAAATAAAAGTGTTTTTACCAAATAACACTTTCAATTTAGTTTGTAAATGAAAATATTATTACGGAGCTACTGTAAAGGTACTCCGACCGGCAGGACTGACCGTGGCGGAATGAGACACTGAAAGTCCAGGTAGCGCGAGATATTGCCTTCGTAACCCCAAGCACGCGGTGCTCTGAGCAACTCTCGCGATGTTTCCCCCCACAGGCAAACAAGGGGAAAAACAAGATTGAGGTCAATCAAGAAAAGAAATGGAAAACTTACACTTTACATTGCCATACATTTGTGTACGTTATCAAAACTTTTCTAAAAGCCAATTTTAAATTATGGTTTTGATTATGTCAGTTTATTAATGCATTAACGACTTAAAATTTTTGAGCTTTTGTCAATTTTTGTCTAGTCTTTCTTTCTTAAGACTCCAAAACTCCTCCAGGCAGCCTGCTCAGGCAAAGTAGAACTATGTGTAAAAATAGTTGAGGTAAAAATAGTCTATCTTGTGAATTTACAGAACGTACATAGACAAAAGCATGCATGACAGTCACAAAAATGTTTACTTGTTAAAATTATATGAGTACAAAGACATTCAAATATAGATCAAATATAATTCAGGGGTCTGACACATGTGGCTCTCTGGTTAAAGGAAAATAACACTTCTTTTAAAAGTATAACGGTAAAAAGTAAATAAGTAAAGTAAAAAAAAAGAAAGAAACTTAATTCAACTCATTTACAAACTGTTGCAGGACATTGCATGTAAGTAGAAGCTTTTTGACAGCTTTTTGAGTGCCAGATTTTCTATTTTTAAGCAAATTCAAGGATTTTAAGTGTTTGTAAAAAATTGTTTCAGAATTAGCTCTGATTTGGTTAATTAGATTTGCTATTTTTTCTGAAAACTGAAAATCTTGTTTTCTGGATTGAGATGTGACACAGGATGTCTTATTTTGAAAGGAAGTCATGTTAAATCTCTGACAAAAATAATACATTTCAAGTTTTGAAAAAAAAACAACTTCATTTTATTTTTGCCCCAAAATTGCTTGTTTATAGTTATCATAATAGCAACAAGGGCTGTACGGTGGCGCAGTGGTTAGCGCTCTCGCCTCACAGCGAGAAGGCCCCGGTTCGACTCCCGGCTGGGACCTTTCTGTGTGGAGTTTGCATGTTCTCCCCATGCATGCGTGGGTTTTCACCGGGGACTCCGGCTTCCTCCCACCGTCCAAAAACATGCTTCATAGGTTAATTGGTGACTCTAAATTGCCCCTAGGTGTGAATGTGAGAGTGGATGTGTGTGTGATTGAGGCCCTGAGACAGACTGGAGACCTGTCCAGGGTGTACCCTGCCTTCGCCCATCAGTGGCCGGGATGGGCTCCGGCACCCCCGCGACCCCGAAAGGGAAGAAGCGGTCTGGACGATGAATGAATAATAGCAACATTAATATAAAAACAAATCAGTGTCTTATTTTCCGGAAAAATGAACAAGAATTTTTTGCTCCTGCTGGAATGTTGTCACTGAGAAATTGACCTAAATGGCTCTTTAAGTGTTGATGACCCCTGCTCTAAATGAAGGCATCTCAGCTAATTTTGCCACATTTTATACAATAGTCCTTTGCAATGACTTAATTAGAAACAGAATCTTGACAACACAGTAAAACCTGTTTTAAAGAAAACATTTTCATCATGTAGCCTTTGAGAATTTGTTTTCTTTGTGTCATGCAATGGCAATTGAAGCAAAGATTGCGCAGTAAAAGCTCAAGATGGAAAAATCCTCTGCTGATTTGTTTGACCTTTCCCCTGCAGAGTGCGGTTCATGGCTGGTGAGGCGCTGACTTGTCAAGAGTCTGATTTCCATTTATGAGAACAGAAAAAAAAATTCCATTTAACAAATGAATTAACAGTATGTTTGAATACTCGCAATATTTCCTTATGGTGTCTTCCCTCAGAACAAATAAAGTTTCAGGTCAGGTTGATGAAGTCCAAAAACTGTGAACAGAACAGTGTAAGGGAGCAGTGGGTCCTCATGAGTGGCCATGTTGACTTTGTGATTGAAGTCCCTGCACTGACAGGTTTAACCTTGGATTAGATAAATACTCAGCAGTATCAACCCCAGTCTAATTAACTCTAACTGTGTGCCCTTGAGCAAAACGCTTGAGCCTGCACATACTGTCCACAGGTGACTCAGCAGTTGCACAAGTTAGCTAGTAGGCGACCCTGTGTGAGTGTGAACAGGGTGTCTTTGTGGAGGGAGAGTTTGATCAACAGACCTCCCCTGTATAAATATGGGTTGGGAAAAGATGGTTCTGTGCTGTGAAGAGTTTAATATGCAGGCACAAACGACGCAGAAACATCAGGGGGGTTCTTCTGTATCATTTACTTTAAATATTTTCTCTAAAACTTCTACAGTTTTTTTAAAAGCTGGACTGGTTTGTGGTTACTGCACACCCTCAAAAAATGCACAAAGCAGCTCACCATCACAATGTGGAGGCTTTCTTGGGTTTTTGGCAACCACTGCAGGTCATTCCTGCATAACGCAGGACAACAGTACATTTGTGCAAATGCTAATATTCCCTCTAGTCATTCTGTTTTTTTATGTGAATGACAAGACAAATACAAATGCTTTTGACAAATACACTAAACCAGGAGTCTGCAACCAAAGAGTCACTTGTGGCTATTTGAACTCTCCATGGGTGGCTCTCTGGTGAAAGAAAAATAAGATTTGATAAAGAAAAAATTAAGTAATCAAGTATGCAAAAAAAAAAAAAAAAACTCAAGTCATTCTCAAAAAGTTGAAGTATAGTACATATCACTCTACGAGTCTCCTGCAGTAATGCCCCAACAATCCATCTAGATTCATTTTAGTCCAACTTAAACATTTGGACCAATTTTTGTGTACCATGTACCACAGAAAATCAATTGGAGGTTAGCAAGCAGAACCAGAATTACGACACATCGGATTTTTTGGCATTTTTTTTTTAATTTTTTTAACAAATTAAAGGATTTTAAGGACACCTTGCTGGTCCAAAAATATACTGAGGGTCACTTAATTAGCTCAGATTTAAATTTTGTTTGTTAGATGTATACATTTCTGGCTGAAATGCACCACCAACAGTGAAAAAAAAAGTTAAATTGCCCTGAATATCATACTTCTTCATTTTATGAGTCTTATTTTGAAAGGATGTCAACCTCTGTCAAAAGTTATAAACTATTTCCTTTGTTAAGGGTTATTTTCTCTTTATGTTGAGATTGTATTTATGCCACAACACCAATCAATGCTTTATTTTTCTAAAGGGTGAAGTCAGACTTTGTGGCTCTAACTGTAATGTCAGTGAGAAATCGACTCAAGTGATTCTTTAGGAGTTGAAGGTTACAGACCTCCGAACTAAACCTTCCATCGTTGACAGATGTGGGGCCAAAAACAGAAAAAGTTATTCAATGTCCTCCATTCAGTTTACTATAGATACATCTTTAATATCACCAACCTGACCTGATTGTTTTCCTACATGACTCAGCAGATATTCTACAGTCCGTTCTTCTTCCTTGTTTGAGTTCCTTTAGATTTGGGGTCACTCGGTAGTTCTCTGACTTTGCTGTTTTGACAAATGACCAGCCCAATCAAAGAACTGTTATTTTTACGTTTTTATTTCAGTTATTCTGACACAGCTTTGCTTCTGCTCTTTGAGTAATTGTCCCTCGGCTGAAAGTAGGTCTTTTGCATGACCTAGTTTCAGCCGAGCTCTAACTGCTGAACACACAGCCTCACAAACGCTGATGGCTGACCTCATTGTTGACTCATTGGAAGGTGACCAGGCTGCAATGTATAATATAATCCCCAATAATCCACTACTGCTATGAATAAGTCTTTGACAATTCTTGTTTTCCCTACAGATCTGTATTATTATTGATATTTGAGTCGGAAGAATCAAACTTTTTACATTTAAAATGCTCACTTGTTCGATTTTTACCTTCCACATCCGAATGAATACAATTGTCTTTTGTTTACCTGTGAAACTTTTTCCTGTAGATTCGTTGTCATTGAAATTTGGTATAAATATTAGCATGCAGCATGAAGGAAATAAACCATTGATTGAGATCCAGACATTTCTTACAGTTATCTACTGTTTGTCATTGAGTGACAGTGTGTTTGGTATAAATACATTGACCCACTCCAGACATGTTGATTACAGTGACAAAAAAAACAAACCCTGTAATCGTAAAAGTTATGGAAGCCGTCAGGAGTGCTTTGTCTTTGTTACTTCAGAAACTATGACCCAGACGATTGTAAACATCGTTGGATGTTGAGACTCACACAGAGATTCTCTGTTTAATGGATTTATCGCTTCCTTCAGGATAAAAAGACTTTGCTTGTGTCTCTTTGACAACAGCTTCATTCCCTGTTGGGGATCAGAGGCGTGTTTCTGAATGTGACCTGCAGTTGTTCTTGATGCTGCACAGCCTCTGGCTTGATGACTTCATCTGCTGGACATGTTTTCTGGTTCAACACAGCCTTTCCAAATCCACCCAGGAAGGAAATTAGTTTAACAGGAGTCAAAACAATAATCTGTCTTTTTCTGTTACCACTTTCTTTATACAGAAATGATGCATTTTTAATAAGAAAGCACAGCTGCAAAAATATTACGTTTTTGAAAATATTAGATCAAGACTCAAAAGATTGTATCTTTAAATATTTAAAACAATTCAAGATCCATAATATAGATCATTTGAGCTGAAAAAAAACCCCGAAAAAAATAAAAGTTGGATTTCATTCAACGTTAACAGACCTCATGGGTTTCTTTAAAACCACAGCCAGTGAGAAATAGGAAAGTATCCGTCAGTCGCTGTTTCTGTTAGTAGTTCCACTTAAAATGATGCGAGTTCTGTCATTTCCATCATGCTTAAGCCAGGACAAGTCCAGGCCCGTCTAAAGTTCTCCAGAGGAGGAGGATTGGAAGAATGTCATCCGGTCAGATGAGACCAGAACGGAACGCTGAATCCCAAGAACACCAAAACCCACTGTGAAGCATGGGGGTGGAAACATCATGGGTTGGGGCTGCTTTTCTTTAAAAGGGATGGGACGGCCGATCCGAAATGAGGTCATATATAATGAGATTTTGGACAAAAACCTCCTTCCATCACAACACATTCTCCCAACTCGTCACACATTGACGTGTGGTTGAAGACCTCTCCGCGTCAGAAAGGGACGTCTTGGGTGTCCCCAACTCGTTGTTTTTTAACGTGCTGGCTGTTTCCATTAAATCATGGGTCCCCGACCGCATCAGTCCTGTACCGGGACGCTGAGTACCAGTACCCTAATTCAGTACCAGTTTGCGTCTGGTACTGGTTCAGGTCTGGTATTGCTTCCAAAGCCGGGTTAGGACACCTTTACCGGTGCTGGACGCGTCCCGAGAACCATTCTGCATTCCAAAAGTTGTGGACACTTGATTCTACGAACACCCAGCACATAAAAAAAAGACAACATGTTGGGGACACCCAAAACTTCAATTTCTGACGTGGAAGGATCCTCAACCAAACGTCTATATGTGACAGTTCGAGAATGAGAGTGTGTTGTCCATCAGTGGGAGCATCGA
>NC_050532.1:1029091-1035672 GCF_002922805.2 Oryzias melastigma | reverse complement strand
CTATATGTGACAATTCGAGAATGAGAGTGTGTTGTCCATCAGCGAGAGCATCGAGGATAAAACATCTCTGGACACCAGGGCAACAACGGAGTAGATAAAAAACATTTCAAGGTTCTGGAATGCTCTAGCAAGTCTCTGGACTGCAGTCCACAAGAATCTGTAGGTGGAAGTTTGTGCTGTCCAGCAATGGTTCCAAAACATTACAGCTCTTGAGAAGATCTACAAGGATGAATAGACCAAAATACAGCATAAACCTGGTGAAGACGTATAGCAGTTGTTTTACCTCTGTCACTGACAACCAGGGTTACATTACAAAATATTGAAATGAACTTTTGTTATTGACTAGATGTTTATATTTTACTATGTTATACAAATAAATACTTCAATTTAATTTCCTGTTACAGTTCAAATGTTTCTACAGAGCAAACTCATTTTAAATGCACAGTTTGCAGACTCAATGACTAACACGTTACTGTGCATTTTACCTGTGCAGGTGAGGCTTCTTCCTCCCATTTTTCTCTCAGACCCTTTTTCAAATTTCACAAGATCTCATGTTCACCAGGAACCAAATTACCAAGATTCAGACAGTAATTTTTAAAACGTACATTTCCTGCAATTGGGTCACTGGAGATGAAAAATTATAATTAGTGCTGCACTGCAAGTATTTGTAGTATATGCAAACAAAAACCTGCAGATTAAACCAAAAAAAAAGACGATGAATTTAGGAACAATAGATAGCTATAAATGAAGCAAAAAATCTGAGAAGAAGAGAGTTTTTATTGCAACAAAGAGATTAAAAATAGATTATAAAAGAAGAAAGATCTTTCACTTCGCACATGCACACACACAAACACACCGTAGTTTGTCTCTTTGGCTGCAGGTTTCACCAGCCGAACATGTACTCCATCGCTTTGGAGACGAAGCTGTCGTCCTTTCTTGGGGTCTGTCGGTCTTCAACCACCTTAAAAAGATTTAGAAGCCAATCAACCGACAAGTTGGTCAAGAAGAGAATATATTCAACCCTTTCACACCAGAGCTTCATTTTTTTAAAATTCACTCCAACAGTTTAAAAACTAATCATGGAGTAAAAATTAATGATTGTGTTTTCTAACCAGCTGGAATTCTATGACACCACATTTTCATATTTTTAAAAGGGCTGTGAAAGAAAAAACCTGAGGCAAGATTCACCAGATTTGTACCCTAAGGACAGAGAAAAGCAGCTTACATTCATTAAGTGTTGAGTTATAATATATCAGAGAGTGTGTGTTATTCAGGAGTCGCTGACGACATCTCAGGTCCAAAAACTACCTGGTAGTCACTGCCTGAGCTCCTGTAGGTGGCGCTGAGTGGTCTGATAGCAGAGCGAGGTGTGGTGGGGAAGACGGAGGACGACAAAGAAGTAGAGCGTGGAGTGGAGACCGCCTCACTGCAGTCCATTACACTCTGAGGAAAACAGAAACTCATGACGGGAACAGCCAATCAGAAGAACCAGAACCTTATTCCAATCAGAACCTTATTCCAATCAGAACCTTTTTCCAGAAGAAGAAGAATGAGCAAAAAATGGTGCTTTAGACCAGTGGTCCCCAACCTTTTTTTAGGCTTAAAAACCGGTTTAAATTGGACAATATTTTCGCTGATTGGCCCAAAGTTGGCATTTTTAAGCTTCTGGTTTATGAAAATCTATTTTCAAATAAAATGCCACTACAAGAAATTTTGTTTAAAAAAAATGCTAAAAATGTCAATAGATGTTTTTCATGCAGATGATAAAGATTCAATGAAACAAAGTTGTTGATTTGTAGAAGTCGTTTTTTGATTTGAAAACATTCTATAAAAGAAACATTATATGATTTTACCCCCCCATAAAATACAAAATAAAACTTCCTATAGGATCAGAATATAAACAAAACAGAAATATTCTACGTTAGCGACTTTATTTTTCTTTTTGTTTGCGGCCCGGTACCAAATGACCCATGGACCGGTGCCGGTCCGAGGCCCGGGGGTTGGGGTTAACAAATGGTTACTTTAAAACCTATTTCCTTAATGGAGTTTGGAAATACCTTTCTGTGAGTTTATAAAAATGTTCATTTAGTCAGTAATGTATGTTTAGCCGTCTAATGGGAAGTCCCATTAAACGTTAGCATCAAGCTAACTGAACTCAGCATTATGCGTTAGATCAGGGGTCTATGAACTCAGTCCTTGAGGGCCAAACCTCCCTCTGGTTTTAAGGAAACTCTGCCTTATCTGCTGCTGATTACTTGGATCAAGTGTGTTTGGCCAATAAGGAGCTTTAAAACGTGTAGGACACCGGCCCCAGAGGACCCACTTTGGACACCCTTGCGTTAGATCGATCTCTACTTTTATGGATTGATTATTGATCTATTAAGATTAGACTGATTCAGATTGATTATTCAATGTCATTACCCAGCCCTAAGACAGAGAGTGACACACACAGGAATCCATCAGCCCGCTCACCTTGTCTATGCAGGGCTTCACTCCCACCATGATGGAGTCGCCGAACACCTTGCCGTCTTTGGACAGAGCTTTCCTGGCTTGAAGCTTGGACTGGTACTGGAGATGCATCCAGTTACCAGGAGACGCCATCTGTCAACACATCGCCAGAGATTCATCTCAGACTTCTGATGGAGAAACTGGAAATCCATCACTCCAAACAAGCTCTCTCTCTGCTTTGATATCAAACTTCATTTCCCAGCAGCCCCTTGTTTACACTTTCTCCCTCTAGCTTACAGCCTCTCTTAACCCTAAGCTAACAATAGCAAATGAAAAACAGACGAAAAAAACAGCAAGCAATATCTGAGCTATCATGCTGTACAGTTTTTAGTCAGATTCCAGCTCAGACGAGGAAAATGAAGATGTTCATGGATCTATTTGTCTGTGAGTGGATGTGAGTGAGGAAGTGAGGCTTTGGCCCGCCAATAAAAGCTGCTGTGTCACAAAACTGAGCTTTTTCAAACCACATTTTCATCTGCTCCTGATCCATCATCATTTGAATAAAGAAATACTCAGAAATGCAGATTTAATCTTACAGTATTTTATAAATGTCTTAAAAGGGTTCTTAAAACATCTATAATCTTACTTGGATTTTACAAATTGTGGGTAATTTATAGAACTCGCAATAAACAAGGGAATGCCATAAAAGTGACTTCAGTGAAACTGATGCAAACTGTCTCACCTTGTGTTTCTGGATGTTTCCATACTGAGCGAACTGCAGCAGGATGTATGAGGCTGAGGCTGGAGGGAAGCTGAAACACACGAGCACCCCATGAGACAGAGAGTCTAACCGTCCAATGTGCTCCCAGCAGCATGACGTACCCGAACACGGTGACCCAGGTCTGGTCCAGCTGGTCGTCGGACGACAGAGACTCCCCCTGACTGTAGAATGGATCCACCTGAGCGGGAGACATGCACACCTGCTGCACACCTGGGTGTCAGAACAGAGGACAGCTTTGTTAACAGTGGAGAAAAAATTACTGCACAAAAAAAAAAAAGGATTTCAAATTTTAATGTAAAGTTAAAACTAGAAATTTCCCAGAAGTCTTTGCGAAAAACTTGTGTGCATCGATGATTACTATACTAGCAAACCTCAATGCAATGAACAATTCCTGCAAAAACAAAACAACAAAAATAAATAAATTGAATTTTATAATAAACCATCAGTGGAGTCACAAATAGATGTTGTTAAATGTTTGTATTGATTAGATTTTCACTTTGTGAAATTGGTGACGTCATAACCAGCGTTTAGAAAAACAAAAGACAAGTAGTGAGCATGATGTCTGAATTGCTTTTAAAATCCAGGACACTAGATATATTTTTAGTAGTTAGGGGTTAGGGTGAGAGCTCGAACATAGTTTCTCTCTTGCTAGCTTACAGCAACGGCATGGGCGGTTACCTCTAATATCGGTCGCCATTTCTGTTGCACCGGTAATGCTAAAGTTCACATGCCCCGCCCCGCTTTCTTTCCATGACAAATTTGCTGGTCGTCGCCTGTCAAAAAATGTGTTCCTGGGCTTGACTGCGTCCACATGTGGGAGGAGCTACGAGCTAATGTTTTATGATGATCGCTATAAGGAACGATTGTATGAAGACACAGATGATGTTGAGAGATCAGGCTTATTTAATGTGAAGAGTTCTACAAGAACATCAGTATTCATGTCTCTATGTTTGGGTTTTTATAATTTTTATTCAGAGATTTTCCCCGGTACAGGGGGGTGTGTCTGTAAGACAGCCGCTTCTACTGTGTTTCTGTGTCTCTGTGGCTGAGCTTGAAGGCTCTCTGTCTTGTATTAACATGAGGGGGAAAAAATAAAATTCCTCTTTTTAGTGTCTGGATGAAGCCTGAACTGGCAGCCTCCACACTCCACAGCGGCTCTCTGTCTGCTGGCATATGGAGCGAGTGAGCTCCACTACGGGAGCAAAAACTAGCGATCTGTCCAGAGTGTTTCCCGCCTTCACTCCAAAGTAGCCAGATGAGCTCTGCAAGCCTGCAGCTCCAACAGGTTAATGAAATAGAAGGAAGTTCAGGACAAAAACGCTCACTTTGAATTCTACCCGCTGATCGAGTCACAAATGTCATGTACCAAAGCTGAGTTCCTGATTGGCTGATGCGACTCAGCAACCTGTCAAACTTCAGATATTTAAATTTGGCCTCCGCTGTCCGATCCGCGCCCCGTCACTCCAATTGAACTGCTGGCAGACCTTGGCGCCGCGCCCGTCTCTCGACTTCAGATCGCCTCATGTCGCGTCTGTTCCATTGACTCAACACTGGAACTGCCGCCTCCGCCGTGCGGATCGTGTTCGGTGTGAATGCACCTTTAGATTGAGATTGTGAGGGGCTGTAAGCTAGCCAGAGAGTGTGTAAACAGAGGGAGGATAGACCCACAACTCAGAGGTCAATTTCTGATGAAGTGCTGCCACTCTGGAGAACCTATGTTACAGATTTATTTATACATTATTGGCAGGAGCCCAAAGCCATAAATAAACCAATAGCATTTTTTTTTTTTTTAATCTGGCTAAAAACAGCATAATTGTATTTAAAAGACCATTGTAAATGCTTTGACAACAAATCAAAAGATTATTGGAGTGAGTCCCTAATAATTACACCCTTAGAACATCTATGATCCTACTTCACTTGATACAATAAACGAGAGAACGCTGTACAACTTTACTTTACGTTTCAGGAACAGCGTTTTTCCGGAGTTACTGGCCTTTCAATATTCCTTCATCTGCTGCTTGAACGACCTTCATATCAGGAATGTGTCCGAAAAACAAAACATCCCGCGTCACAATGAGCTGTTTTATTCAGGCCGTACTTATTGAAAAAAAAGAAAAAAAAAACCATGGCTGCTTTGATGCTCACCTGCTCCAGGAGTGATAGCTTGACGTCCAGACAGAGGCGACTGCATGACAGGAAAAGACTGAAGAGAAGAAAACACTTGAACCTCTCTATATTTGACTTATGAAGCTTCGGTTCATTCTGTTCATGTGCACATTAAAGCTGTCATCTGCTCCTCACTATGTCACATTCATGTTTTGTTTCTAAATCTGTAGATCATTTGTCATTATTCAGCTGAAAATTGAAGCTTATGTCTCTATTTTAATTTTAATTTAAGTTTTGTGTAAAAACTGAGCTTTTATTCTGCGATGCAAGAGTAACTTTAAAGCATACTAACCTGCCTGTGAGCACTGAGGGGCGTGCCCACCGTTACCAGGTCGTCATGGATACTACGAACAGGAGGAGCTCCACTCTTGTCTTTAGGTGTAGGGACAACAGGCTGCATGGCTGAGCCGACACCGCCCGATCCTCCTGCAAGCACAAACAGAACACATGACTGCGGCGTCGTCACAGAGGCGGCGGCGGACGCGTCCTCCTGCTCACCTCGGTGTGCGCTTTTGCTCTCCGAGATAGGGCTGGACAGGCTGAAGGAGCGAGGCTGTGGGCTGGCAGGGGCAGGGAGGTCGCCCAACAGGAAACCGGGCAGAAACTGAGCTCCGGAGGTCGGTTTGGGAGAAGTGGGAGAGCCCAGACTCATCGGTTCAGTACCCACTGAAACAGACAAGGTTCATGCTTGAGAACGGACCAACAGCCTCATTCCAGCAGCTTTCTGTATGCCTTCTTTTAGCTGTAATCATCTTTTAGGCCCGGTAAAGAGCAAAGAAGAGCATTCAGATAAAATAACCAAAACAATAAAGAGTAGAGTAAACACCGAGGATGAGGTCCAAAGCAGTCGATAGTGCCTCCTGTAACGTCCAGCCTCTTCCCCATGATTCTTTTCCACTCCTGCCTTTGAAGCTTTTCACAGGTGGAGCACACCTGATTCAGGTAACCAGCAAGCTGGACACCCACTCCCAAGAACTGGATGGGACACAACTATTTTAATGTATGATTAACTTCTATAACGCCTGGTTATCACTGGACGCTTCTCTTTGTTGTTTTTGTTCATAGCTATGTCTGATCTCCGGAAAATAATTGTGAAACAATATCAAATTTATCGGAAGCTGTTGGCAAAAATCTGAAAGTGACCATTACCAAGTAATGTTATAAAATACGTTCACCCAGAGTTTTT
>NC_050532.1:1028092-1029064 GCF_002922805.2 Oryzias melastigma | reverse complement strand
AAGCTGAAAATACGTGGCTCAATAGTTTCTTTTAACATTTTCCTTAAACCAAATCATTCCTGTTATTCCAATTATTCCCTAAAACATCCAGTAGAACAAGTAAATTTATCCTGGGAAGAGATTAAAATCCCTGCAGACATGCAGAGATGTGCGTCTTTGCTGAAGGTATTATACGTATGTGGCCAACATGAATTTCAATCGGCTTTTATGCTGGTCCCACTTAAAGTACGTAGAAATAACATCAGCCAAAATAGAACCAGTTAAAAAAATAGATGCTCAAATGAAAGGTCGATATTTTCAATAAAGAATACAATATTGGAGGATTATTAAGCATCTGTATTTTGATTTGACAACGATCTGAGAGAGAAAGTGAAAATACAGTTCAGCAGGACATTTTAAAAATAATTATTGTACATTTTTCTGTTAAAATTGGTAAGGTTACCTTTATTATTCAAGCAAAATTGTGTCAAACAGCATTCAGCTGTCAGCTTTGCCGTTCTAAATGCGAACACCGCAAGTAAAGATTTTCATTTTCAGCCCTGTAGCCATTTTGTCTGACGTCACCGTGAAAAAGGTCTATTATTCCAGATTAAATCTACTTAAACCTTAAATAACCTTCAATATTTTACTCTCCATAGAATTTTTTTTTTGTCAAAATTATACAAGTTAGAAACATTGACTGTAAAAAATATCTTATATACAGTCAATGGTTAGAAATAAGCGCAAGATAACATCGAGCCATTAACAACAATAAAATAAAATGATCTGGAGGGCCGGATAGAAATTACAGAGGGCCACATCCAGACTTTGACACATCTGCATTAAACTGTGTAAGGGAGCCACATAATAGCTGTAAAGAGCAAATGTCAGCTTTAATATGAATATTTAAAGCAGGAGAAGAGAGATTTGAGTTTTGGTAACTTGTACAAGTTATTCAGAAATAAATCACAGGAAGGGGAAAGTGACAGATTT
>NC_050532.1:1017822-1028079 GCF_002922805.2 Oryzias melastigma | reverse complement strand
AGAAGCAGCTGCATCATATAGAATCATAAGGATCACAATCAACAAAGACATAAAAACTCTGAAGTGTCTCTGTTCTCTAATCCGTTCGTAGCGTCATATTTTGCCAACTTTAAAATTAGTTAACAATTTAGATAGCCCACAAACATAAAAAATAAAGACATTAAATAATTCGTTATAAGCAAATCTAAAAATAGAAGTTTTGGTTATTTTAACAAAGCGACAGGTTGATCAGATGATGAGCAAGTGTGTTGGTTACAACTATCGTGTCAAACGTCTATGGAAGCAGCCGGAGAAAGTAGATAAAGTTACAGTTCTTAGAGAATACATAGCTATCTTAAAAAAGTTTGCACATTTCCCCAGTAAAACCGATATGTGCATTTAAAAGTCTGTTTACCTTGTAGTTCCATTTGAGCTTCTCCTTTAGCCGCGATTTTCAAACGTAGGAAGTGACGGTGGAGGAAAGATAACCGGCTAGCTGAACTATTTACCTTCTATACTTCACTGTTCCAATAATTATGCCTTTCTACACCAAATAAAACAATACAATAAAGGTTCAAGTTCAATCGGTGTTCTTGTTTGCCTTCACAAACCCACTTCTTCAGCTGCTTTTCATGGATCTCTGGAGTGAGCTCATGCAAAAGGACTGCCGCTCGCTCCGGGCGCTTGTAGATTACGTCATTGTCGAGATGCGTTCAGGTCCTTCGTGTTGAATAGTAATTGCTAGTTACTCAACATAAACATGCTATTTTTTGTGAAAAACTCTCGATTCGAGACCTTAATATGATACCACAGTCACACACCTTAAGCTTAAAGCAAACATTAACATAAACAAATCAATAAAAATCCTGTTATGTATGATTTACGTTTACAAGAAATATAAGTACTTTTTAGTGGTATCTGTTGGTATTTATTTAAGTTGTATATGAGCTAATGAATAAATTCTAAGAAGCAAATTTGTCTTGAAATCTGTTTGTTACAGCTAAACTGTCCTAGCTGTCCTTATACATCGGGTTCTTGTTGAAGTTTTGATTTTACAAAGCAAAACGCAACAAACTACGTCATAAACAGGTGTCTGCTGATTTTCAAGTTCATCAATTTAAAGCTTCCGGTTTCAATGTAAAAGCCCGTGCAAATTAAAGCTACTGATTTCAATTTTGTACATACACTCTCATGCAATATAGACTTCCGATTAAAATCTTAAGAGCATGCAAGAATCTGCATTTGTGAAAGTTGGACCATAACAGGTTCAAAACCTAGATTAAAATGCAAAAAGACAAAAGAGGACCAAGATAACAAATATTCTTAGCTGTCAATTTATTACAAACAACAATTTAAATTAAAAAGAATTGTTCATCAGGATTAGTGTCAAATTCATTCACATTTTATTTTCACAAAGTTCAGTCCACTGTTGTTTTTCCACATCAAAATATACAAACTATAAGAACATTCCACCACATTGTATGGTCACGTCTTTGCTAAATTCAAAAATTTTCCAAACATTGGATTGCAATGATGGTTGATCAGTTTTTGCTGCATCACATGTGTATTGTTCACTGTGATGGTCATTTTTACATTATAGTAAAATAAACCTACCATGTTTAAAACAAAAATAAATTCAAAAATAAATTAGGATTGATTTATTTCATTTTGAAACGATTTGGTTGATATGATTGAAAACTCACTTCAGACAGATCGATCTGGTTGGATTGTTGGAATAGAAATTGATTAATCCAATAAGTCAATTAACCGTTACACCTCTGCTAATAAGTAATCACGCTGTCAAGCTCTCTTGATGGCAAAAAAAAGCATTTTTTGTAGCACAGTGGAGGAGGAGCTTGGGATGCTTTTTCCTTCAATGGAGCTTAAGATTGTGAGAGGGCGTCAAACTGCAGATGGCTATGTGGAGACGTTGCAAGGGCCATTCTTCATTGTTGAGGGCCCTCGTCTGTGTGGTGATGAGGGTTTTTCAACGGGACAATGCTGCAGCTCACAACATCCACCTGACAGGATCTTTTCAGGAGGTCAACCTTATTATATTGGACTTTCCTGCAAGTTCTCCTGATTTAAACTCAATTGAGAACATTTGGAGATGGATAAAAAGGGAAGTTTACAAAAATGGACTTTGATTTCATGAATTCATCCTCACCACTTACAGTAACTTCAAAAAAGCCTTTAGAGACACTCACATCAAGCAGGCCAAAACACATTTTTAGAGGATTAACATGAAAGTCTCGTTGAACCCCATGTCTTTTATTTTGAAAGGCAGGGACGGAAGTAGCTGTGTTTAGACGGCGCTTGATACCGGCGCTAGCCGGATGCTGATGCGGATCTGCAGACTTCTAGAAGTTTGGACAGCTCATAGGTAACGGTTCGCTTTCTTTATCAAATTTGATCATTTTCTGAAGCGATAGGTGGTTCGTGACCCACCACCACAACAGTTTTAACATAAAACGCGTAGCCGGTCCTTCCAGAGAGATATTTATCCAGCAGCATAAATGTCTCTGGAACAGAAGGAGCTGCAGCTAACCTAGCCTAGCTCATTTGATAGAGTTTAAAGTGAGGGAAGGCAGTCTAATAAGGGTTTTTTTTATACATTACCTTTAAAATCTTAAGTATATTGTATTTAACTTAACTACAGTGTGTGTAAATGTTCTATTAAGGTCACAATTGTATTAAATTTGTCTTCAGAAATGAGCATTCTAACAGTTGTGTATGTTCTGGTATTTGGAGGAATTCAAATGTCAGATAATTGAAGACTTTTATTTTGATAGTGCTTATCAAGATAGACACAAGCATACATTTAATGATGCCAACCAGAGGAGTGAAGTTGTGTATTAGATCTTTTTGTCTTGCACCTTGTTTGTGCTCCAACACTGAGAAAATAAAAGCTTGGGATTATTTCAGACTGCACATAATAAGTTGAGAAAACCACAATTCATATTATTCTAAGTTCTGAAAAGGACTTTTAACTTCAACCAACCGGTAATCTGCATTTTCTTCCTTTTTTGTGTGTATTTCTCTGTCATTTAAACATTTTTTTGAGCTTTTGTGAAATTCTTTTACCTTTCTTCTGGTGTGATTTATTGCAACTTTAGTGGAGAATCAGCAGCTTTTAACATGGAGGTCAGTGCCTGATAAAACAGACGCCTTCAGAATGGTTTCAGTCAACAACATTTCGAAGGGCATCAGGCTAAGTCTTGAACATTTGATAGTCAAGAAGTCTAAAAATAGAACACTTTATTGTATTCCATAGAATCTTTACATTTGTATTGATAATGAAAGGGAAGGTGTTTGATTGAGTAAAGGTTTCTTCTTTCCCTTATGCTAGTTTCCTGTAAAATCTGGGCATGATCGATACCTCCTGCAAGGAGCTCACCTCCAAAATAAAAGTCTGCATAAGTTGTGAAGCATAATAAAAATGCCAGCAGTTTATACAAGGAAAGATGTTTTTATCCCAGCAGCAGCAAAGAGTGTTACTGTGTTTATGATCTAATACTTTGTTAGTTACCGTTTGTCGTCTAAAGGAACTGATAGGATTAAAGCAGCTGTGTCGAGCAAAGCCGAAGATACTGCTGTTTTTGACATGCTTTTGTATATTTATAAAATAATTTAAGATTAAAAATACGTTTCTGAGTATTTTTTTTTTAATTCAAATTGTTATTGATGAAAACCTGCGGTTTGAAAAAGTTCGGTCTTGTGACACAGCACCTGCGAAGCTCCATTCTTATGGATCCACTAGCAAACAAATAGATCCATGAATGTCTTTATTTTCCTTGTCGGAGGAGAACTTCCACACCACACCAATACACAACTCAGAGGTGAATTTCTAATGAAGTCCTGATGCTCTGGGAACGCTGATAGAACACATAAGAATATAGTTGGAGTTGATATCTCAGTAAACACAGATGAGCAGTTTCTCACATGCATTGGAGGAATGCACACCGTCCTCTTCTGCAAACAGGTTCTTACTCAAACAAGCTGTTAGATGTCATAAAGTTTCCTGATGTGGCAGGATGTGCTCGCTCTTTGTTGAAGGTTGTGATGCCTTCAGGGCTAATTTCGGAACAGCAGAAAATTCAGCAGGTGAACAACTAAACATTTTTTGGTTGTTCTCTCTCAGGTCGTGGTGGTTCTTGGTGGAGACCTGGTGATGAAGAACCGGTCGTGCCTCGGGGTCCTGCGGCCTGTCCAGCTGGCGCGGCTCACGCTGCTGCTCCTCATCCTCCTGCTGGATGCAGCTGCTGCTGAAGGAACGTCGGACTACTACGACCTGCTGGGGATCAGCAGAGACGCCACCACCAGAGAGATCCGGCAAGCGTTCAAGAAGCTGGCTCTCACCATGCACCCCGACAAAAACCCGGTAAGGCCAACCGTTCAGGACAGGCTGCACAACAAATCACACATTCATCGTCCTCACGATTCACACTAGCATATAAGTATATATATATATGCCATATATCTAGTTCATAATTATGTTAAAAAGTTAAAATGTAGTTTTAGTGTTTTCAATAAATATTGATCCTGTTCAGCCCGCGTCCTAAGGTGTGTTTTGGATTTTGGCCCCCTGAGTTTGACACCCCTGGCTTAAAGTATTTAACAAACCAAATAGTCTTTTTTGGTAGATGCTCGTCTTTCATATAGACATGAGTTATTTGGAGTAAAATGTAAGTTTTATTTAAACAAAGTTGTTGTAGTGAAATGGAAATGATGTTTTAGTTGTTTTTAGTTTTTTTCATGTATCATTATACATATTTTCATCGCAGTTTTCCTGGTATTGTGTAGCTCCAGCTCTGAGCCAGAAGTATTGCACAGAAACTTTTTTGTTTCAAAATAAAAGCAGTCCTCACTCAGAAAAACCTTCTCAAACTGACCGATTATTCTCAGGGTGACCCGTCAGCTCACGAGAAGTTCCTGAAGGTGAACCGTGCTTACGAAGTTCTAAAAGATGAAGATCTGAGGAAAAAGTATGATAAGTATGGAGAAAAAGGTCTGGATGAGCAGCAGGGAGGACGCTACGAGAGCTGGAACTATTACAGATACGACTTTGGTGAGCTTCCTCTGCTCAAATACTCAATTCAACTCCTTGAAATGTGAAGAAGTTTGTGTCCTAACCCTCTGAAGGTGTTTAACGTTCTAATCTTTTGACAGGTATCTATGATGACGATCTGGAAATTATCACTCTGGACAGTGGAGACTTTGGTAAGATCATTCTAAATCTGACTTCTAGTAAAAACTCACATGAAACTGAACCAAACTGCAATGACATGTTTTTTTTCAGTGTTTTGAAGTGGGATAGAATTGAATCATAAAACAAAGTAGTAAATGAAAAGTAGAAAACATTGAATTAACCCCCAGGAATCATATTTCCATCAATAAAAAAGACGTTTTGCCAAATTAAGATAAGTTTGGAGCTTAATATTTACATCAATGGACATCAAGAGTGTAAATGTAAAAAAAATACTTTTGATTTTAAACGGTTTTAAAATTTTCATGTATGAGATGTTATTATTTGTTTTAAGTTTCTGTGAGTTTCACTCTCTAGTTTCACTTTACAAAAATATTGATTGTATAAGACTACACTCAGTGGTAAAATGGTTTAATAAACAACTAAAGACTAAAAATTACATTTAAATGCTAAACAGATTTTATATACATTATTTTTACTTGCTGCATTAAAATAAAGAAATATGATCATGATCATGTTCTGACCCTCTTCTCCTTTTCTGTCCCTTTTCTCATTGTGGAGTTTCTTCATTTTGTTTCTTTGATTCTGTTCTTTTTTTCCCGTCTTTCTTTCTGCACAATAGTTTTGCTGTTGTTTAATCGACTTTGAATTCTGTGTGAATTTTGTTATCTTTTCTTCTATTGTATCAACGTTTTTAATGATGATGATAATTGTCATCGCTTCATCAAACCGCCTTAAAAAAACAGTCATAGAGTCTGCATCGGAGGCACACTTACTCATATTCAGAGGGACAGGGGAGGAGGAAACACTGTCACATAAACGGTCGTTTGCCATTTAAGTGTTTTTTTGTGACAGAGTTAAATCAGAACAGATATGGAAAATATTTGAGTCATATTTTTCAAGGATCCTCAACCAGGGAATCGCCTACCTTTGCTGAATAGTATATATGCCCTGATTAAATGATGGAGAACTCTTCTAAGGTCATGAAAGTGCGTTAATCTCCTGAAAAATACGATTGCTGTACTAAAGAAGGCCTCTCTCCTGTTGGCATTAAGCTGGAGTGTGTCTGTTTCAGAGGCGGCAGTGAACTCTGGAGAACTCTGGTTTGTCAACTTCTACTTTCCACGCTGCTCACACTGTCACCAGCTGGCTCCTACGGTAACGCAACACTCTGATACATGAAAAACACTCCTAACACGCAGATCCAATCTTGTAGGGAAATATCTTCATCACTGCGATCTTCTCTGTTCAGTTAGAATCAGATTCATTTTATTGTGGTTAGATATACAATAAAACAGTTTAGGGAACAAGTGGAAAGAGCTGCAGAGAACCAGCCATGAAACAAGTCAGAAAAATAGTCCAACTGATCACACACACATATGCATGTATACAAACACATGACCATTGACTGTATAGGAGAACTGGACTGAGTGTGATGTCACCAAATGGTTAACTTCTAGCTCCTACTAAATAAAGTCAGTTCACTCGCCTTGTTTTTTATTTGTGATGTGGAAACCGCCAGACGTCGCCAGTCCGCAGTGATTGGTCTGAGTCGGCGTTTGTATGGCAACCAATCTCTCCAATCAGGTGTGAGCTTTTCGAAACTCCAGATCCGTACCTCTTGAAAGCAGGCTTAAACATTTCAAGCGTTTGTTGTGAGACCACATGGTTCTACTGAGGCATCTGATTGGTCAGTTTGTAACTTGAATAACTTAAGAAATAATATAAAGAAAAAAATAGAATTATAAATGGTTATTGAGACAAACAGAATGGCTGAGTAACAGCTATTTATTCTCTATAGACATCTATGAGATTTTGGCTTCTCGGAGCCAGCAGCTACTTCCTGTTTGGAACCCCAAGGGGGGGGGGGTGTCACTGTTTCCAGCTCTAATAAATAGTCAATGATTCGAACACTCACATATACAGAGATATGGACTCAAATCTGTGCACGCACAGACTTGCACAGACGTGTGCAGACAGGTGTTAACTAGGGATGCCTCAGGTCTCACTGGATGTTACACTGTTCAACTGAGTGGAGAGGAAAGTGAATTGTTACATATCTACTGCTTACCAGTATGTTTGGGTTAAAAGTGTCAAACACATCTTCTGCTGAATTTAAGAAAGACTCACTATCTTTTGTTTAATTGCAATTAAAAGCTTTTCCTTCATTGTTACTTGCTTATTAAAAATATTTTTCTTTTTTGTTGTTGTTGTTGTTTTTTTAATACTTAAATCCTGTGCTGAACCCATCAAACCTATGTTTGTGTCCCAGTGGAGGGAGTTTGCCAAAGAGATGGATGGAGTGATCCGGATCGGGGCAGTAAACTGCGGAGACAACAACCATCTCTGCAGGAGGAAAGGCGTCACCAGCTACCCGAGCCTCTACATTTACAGAGCGGGACAGGTGGGTCTGTCCACACAGCACTTTCATAGTTTCTAATACTTCCTTTCCACTGAGCGTCCCATACCGGACTGGACCGGACTTTTGAGCCTTCTCACTCTTACTGACTTATTGTTGATTTTATGTTTGTTGTTGGCGAACCTAAAACTTTCCAAGAGGTTACAGTTGAAGTTTGGAGCCAACATTTACAGAAATGTTCATTAATGTGCACAGTCTCTGTTCAAATAAATAAAATAAGGATCAGTCAGTTTCTTTTGAAGTGGACAACCCTACAGAGTCAGCAGAAGATGAAATATTTATTTCCTCCATTGTATCCATGTGTCGCTTCCGTTTTCCCATAATATGTGGTGTAGAATGTGAATCATCAGTGGAGGGTTGTCTTCATTTTCTGTTCATGTTTTATGGTTGATTTTATTGTGACTATTCTAAACACCTACAGATCGTAGCGGGCTGGTGCTGCCTGCAATCACTGAGTTTGCCCTCCAGAACTCTGTGAATTGACGGTATAAAGGTCGGCGGCGGCCCGCGGCGATTGTAGCGTGAGGCCCTTCTATAAACACCTACAGGGCGGAGAGGCTTGATCAGCCCACCGGCCCTACGATCTGCAGGAGTTTAGTAGGGTGCCTGCTATCCCCGTGACTGTGACCAGCGCTTGGGAAAGAGCCCTGTGTCGGAGGCGCTGTCAGAGGCGGGGCAGTAGAGAGGAGGCAATCAGTTCTAGGAAATACTTTTATTTTTAAAGGGATTAATTTTCTTAAAAAGCTTGTCTAGATTTTTTTCAGAATAATTATCAGGCAAATCTGTTTAAGAAAGTGGGAAAATATCAAGTTTGACTAGATATTATTCACAATCTACGTATAAAATGGCTGATAAGAAAACTCTGAAGACCCAGCACTCTAGTAGTACTTGAATGCATCACACGGACGAATCTGAGACGTGAAAAGAGTCTCACCACAGTTTCGTGTGTAACTAAGGTTTTGTTTGTGCGTAACAAGTGATTTGTGCTTAATTTTTAAAGATTTGTGTGCGCAATTAGTTTTAAGCTGTTGTAATTTTTATTTGTGCATGTGTAAACTGTATTTTGTATTATTTTTAATTTAGTAATTTTTCGACTTATGCACAAAATGTATTATATGAGTTACAAATCAAGCATTACACATGCATAAATTGGGTTGATACTTATTTCTCTCCAAAATATCAGGATACTGATGGTATCGTGAGACACATATCAGGATACTGATGGTATCGTGAGACACATATCGGGATACTGATCATATCGTGAGACACATATCAGGATATGTATGGTACCACCAGACTTTTGCCAATACACAACCCTAGTGTCAACATGTTTGAGCTGATTCATGAATCTCCTACTCTATGAAACCAGTTTGTGTTTACAGTACGCCACAATTAGTCGATAAATCAACGATTAATCAACGATTCGTCGACTATTAAAATAGTCGACGACTAATTTAGTAGTTGATTAGTCGTTACTTTATATTATATAGAGTCAGAGTGTAGTAAAGTTCAAAGTAAAATTGCACAATGCTAGCTTTTTTCTACTATTTTGGCATTTATTAAAGTTTTTTAGGCTATTTTTGAGTTTAGGGGTTTTCTTCGGTCATGAATTATCAACAACTGCTTTTACTTCTGCAGAGACCAGAGAAGTTTAATGGAGAGCGCACCAAAGACAACCTGGTTGGTTTTGCCATGCAGTTCCTCACCACCACCATCACTCAGCTCTGGCAGGGTGAGATACAACTTTGACCCTTACGACCTCTGCTGAAATCCACTACTTTTCGTTTTCTTTGTAATGAAGTGTTTGTGACCAAACCTGCCCGTTTTCAGGGAATGTCTTCAGTGAGATTGAGAACGCGTTTTCGTCGGGGCTGGGATGGCTGATCACCTTCTGCTCCGACACCGGCGGTAAACGACATTCCACAAACTGTTTGCAGCTCTCAGTGGAAAACGTCTGTGCTTACGGGGTGTCACATTTACCTTGTTTGGTGTAAAATACACTATTTGTAAACCAAAAATAAGGATCAACATAAAATACGTTGTGACTTTTTTTTTTGAGTTCTTGGTGTGTTTGTTTCTCAGATTGTCTGGAGCCAAGAACGAGACAGAAGCTGGCAGGAATGTTGGTGAGAACTCTTCCCATCCAGTTTTGTTCCAAGAAGTCAAACCAAAGTTGATCCAGATGATTCCATTAAAGCCAAACTATTAAAACTATAACAACGGCCCGTATGACCAATCAGCAGATTATGCTAAAGCATTTGGAGATGCCGCAGTATGAAGAGGAGGAACTGCCTCCCAGATGAATGAATGAATGAATAGAGAGAAGGCTATGGCAGAACCACACTAAACAGAAGATCCAGAGAGAAAGAACTGGAATAAAGAATTTAGGAATTATAATGTGTGTCAAAGTCAAGGCCCGGGGCCCGGATCCGCCCCTCCAGATCATTTTATTTTATTGTTTTTAGTGGCCCAATGTTATTCTATGCTTAGTTTTAACTTGTATAATTTTGACAAAATATATTTTTATGGAGGGTAAAATATCAAACGTTATTTAAGGTTTAAGTTGATTTATTCTGGAATAATATTCCTGCCTTTTTATTATTAATAGTTATGTTAAAAAGATATGGTTTTAAAGTTTTGAAATTGGCATTCT
>NC_050532.1:1016660-1017638 GCF_002922805.2 Oryzias melastigma | reverse complement strand
TTATCACAGGTAATTCTATATATCTAGTTCATAATTATGTTAAAAAGTTAAGTTTTTAAAGTTTTAAAAATTTAGTTTTAGAGTGTTCAATAAATGTTTATCCTGTTCAGCCCGTAACCTAAAGTGTGTTTTGGATTTCTGCCCCTTGTGTGATTGAGTTTGACACCCCCAACTTAGAACAACACAATTTGCCTAATTTCTCTTCTGCTAGTTTACGACATTGTGTCAAAGACAGTTTTGAATGAGAAACTAAACCTCTGTCCAGAAACTATGGTTTGTGTATTTTCCTCTAGATCATGAACAGATGTGACCAAGAGTCTGAAAACATCAAGATTCTGTAGATTGGTTGAGATTTCTGATCTGGTGGTTTTGACGTGTTTGTGTCTGCATGAAGGAAGGTCTGGTGAAGGTGGGATGGATAGACTGCACCGTTCAGCCACAGCTCTGTGACAGCTTCCAGGTAACTGTCAGACACTCGTTTCCTTTGAGGAACATTTGACTGTGTTCATTAGTAGTTTAGAGCTCCGTTTATGCTTTGCTAATTGGTCAGGTAAACCACACCATCATCTGCAAACCGTGTCTTCTTTAGTTTTACGTCAGATGTCTTTCTATTTTTCCCGTTAATCCTCCTGCTTGTTCATAAGTTTCCGAAGAGTGTCAGTGTATTGCTAGTATTTCCTCCTGTTTTAGGTGTCGAGTGGAGCGACAGCCTTTTTCCCCCCTGGAAGCTCTCTGGATAAAGAAGGCAGTGTACTGGTAAGACATAGGAACCACATGAGAATAGTGTTGTTTCTACAGTCGCAGCTCATCTCTGTTCATGTGCTTCAGTGGATCAAGACTCTGGACAGTAAAGAGATTTACAACCAGGTCCTGAACCATCTCCCAGGTCTGAAGCTGCTGACTGCAAATAGCTTTGAGGTATTTCGAGAAAACAAACCTCTAGATCAGGGGTCTCAAGCTCAAATCAGCCGGGGGCCG
>NC_050532.1:1003161-1016567 GCF_002922805.2 Oryzias melastigma | reverse complement strand
AATGGCCCGCGGGCCGCGAGTTTGAGACCCCTGCTCTAGATTGTGTCCTGGTTAGTTAAAAAACACAAGTTTGACTAAGTTATCGTTAAGGAGAAACTGGCCCGTCACCGCTGGCTGATCAGCTTCACGTTTGGGGACAGAAGTTCCACCTCAAATGAGTACAAGAAGCTCCAAGCATTTCTGCGGAATGACCACATACAGGTACCCTCAGTAGAAACTGTTCTACACCACGCCTTCACCTGTTTTCCTGCTGACAGAATGTTTTTCTGCCTCCAGGTCGGCAGAATGGACTGCGTCTCCGACTCTGAGTTGTGTCACTCTCTCTACATCCACAAACCCTGTGTGGCGGTTTTCAAAGGTCTGGGGATCCATGACTTTGAGATCCACCATGGTCAGTACTGCATCGTCTCTGTTCCTCATCTGTCTGAGATTTTTATTCCTGCAGCACCAAAGTCCCACTCGGATCCTCTTCTGATCAGTTTTCAAATAATTCCTTTTAATCATGATTATGCCGTTTTTAGGAAAATTTTTAAAAACTGTCATTTTCTAGGATATGATTTCTGCAGAGCTGCAGGAGTTCATTAGAAATTCACCTCTGAGTTGTTAGCGGGACTGTTGGCAGGAAGTAAGCCCGCCCCCCTTCCCATCACCCATCTGTTTACACACCCTCAAGCCAACCTTCAACAAAAATATTTAGAAATATTTGAGCTATCCAGCCGTACAGTTTTGAACCAGTTCAAATAAGGAAAATGAAGACGTTGATGTCTATCTGTCGGCAAGTAGATGCATCGGAATGGAGCAGAGCAGGGAACTTGTGGCCTGCCTATCGTAATTCCTACGTTACAAATACTTCTTTTTCACACTTACTCCTGTTTTACATTCATTTGAATAAAGAAATACTCAGAGATGTAATTTTAAGTTTAATTTTCTTTATATATGTCCTTCATCATCACAACAACGTGTTAAAAACACCCCAAACATCATTTTTATTGGAGTGGGTGTTTCACTTGTTTCTCCTGCAGCGCAGTATAAAAATGGTCATTTACAGTATGCATTGCACTTTTATTCAGTCCCTTATTTTGATGCTCATATCCTCTCTGCCTGTTTCTGTCACATTGTGTCTTCTTGTAGGGAAAGATGTGTTGTACAACATCGTGGCCTTCGCTAAGGACAGCGTCCGGGCCCATGTGACGACTCTGAGGCCGGACAACTTCCCCTCTGACAGGAAAGAGCCCTGGCTGGTGGATTTCTTTGCTCCGGTTTGTGCCTTGTTGGTTAACCATGAGACTTATTTCAATCTCTTTGCATTAGTGTCCCTTAAATGATTGATAACATCAAAAAATGTTCTTATTATGCAAAGAAATGCAGAATTTCTAACCATATATTTTTTATTTTTAAGAATAAAAATGTAGTTTTCTACACCCGAGCCAGACAGACAGCAGTTTTGAGTGCAGAAATCACCTAAATAGAAGCTGTTTTGCATATTGAAGTGTGCTAAAAGATTTTAAGGAGCAACACGGCTTTAAATAAAAATTGGTGAGAAAACAATATTTTGGAACTGGAAAGAGTCAGAGAAACATTTCTAAAGCCGTGAGATTTCAGATTGCCAGGAGAAAAACTTTAATCTACAAAAGCATAAAACCTGGAACAGCAAGATTTATGAATTTGGAAACAAAATGTATATTTACAGACCTGGTATGTTTGAAGTTTAGAAACCGGGAGAAAAAAACAGTTTTCAGATTCCAGCTCAGACGAGAAAAACAAGACGTTCATGGATCTATTTGTCCGCAAGTGAAGCATCAGAATGGAGCAGGAGTTTATGATCCACACAGTGTATTTTCTACATCATAAATAAACTTCTTTTCAAACAACTTTATTTCTTCCGGTCACAATTTCATTGAAGAAATACAATTTTAAGCTTAATTGTCATTGTATACGTCCTCCATCATCAGAAAAATGCAACAAGAACGTGCTAAAACACATTTTTCACTGGTGTGGATCTTTAAGTTGTTCATGTGTGATTTTCAAAAATCCCCCCCCCTCTCTACAGTGGTGCCCCCCATGTCGGGCCTTACTGCCCGAGCTGAGAAAGGCCTCAATCCAGCTGGCTGGACAGATCAAGTTTGGTACTCTGGACTGCACCATCCACCACGACCTCTGCTCTACGGTAAGGCCCTGCTCCTCCTCCCCAGTGAACTGATGAAGAACTGATGAAGAACTGAACATCACAGCCTCTCTTGGTGTCTCAGTACAACATCCAGGCTTACCCCACCACAGTCATCTTCAACGGCTCCTCTGTTCACGAGTATGAAGGGCATCACTCTGCCGACGGCATCCTGGAGTTCATACAGGTGCTGCCTCCACATTTTCCTCATCCTGTCTTCCTGTTCGTGTGGACTGGTGTTCAGAAAGAACTTCTGTCTGTCTCTGCAGGACCTGGTCAGTCCGTCTGTGCTGGTTCTGGATCCCTCCAGTTTCAAAGAGAGGGTGAAAGGTAAAGTTCTGCTTTGAGTTCTCCTCTGACAGCAAACCAGCTGCTAGAACAGTTTTATTGTCCTGAAATAAACATTTAAATGAGAAATACATTAGGTGCTGAAGACCTCACTCTCTAAAAACTTTATTTAAAACCCTGAGGGACATTTTGGGGCTCGTTTTTCTAACCTGTACCATGATGAATGCTGACTATTAGAAGTTATTAGAGAGTAACATAAAGACAGACCAAGAAAAGACAGAAATGAAGAACCAGTAGAGAATTGAGAGTTGATTCTTTATGAAATCAAAGAAAAACATTGATGTGGATCACAACACTTTGATTTGGTCGTAGAATTAAAAAATAAAAAAAGAGAGAATGTCAAATATACAGCTACTCAGTCAAGAAAATGTGTTGCGTCCTGAGAACAAAAATATTCTGAGAGGAGGTCAGGGATCTTCATGTCTTTGTCCTTAAAGCAGTCCGGGTCCATGGACCGGTGCTGTTGGTACCAGATCATAGAGAATACATGAAAAAAAAATTGTTGTTTTATTTATATTTTGATTCTGATGGAAGTTTTATTTTGAAAAACTATTAAAGTTTAAGTTACCCTTAAAAGTTAGGGGAAACTGGAAGCTTAAAATCAATCGTACAGCAGTGTTTCTCAACCTTTGTGTATCCATTTTCACATATCTAAAAACATTTACCATCACCAGGATAAGCTCTGTGTTCATCTAAACGGGTCCTGATTTAACACTGAGTAGTTTGGAAAATGCAAGATCATAAAGACTTTTTTATTTTGTGTTTATTTGACTATAAATGAGGCTTTGAAAAGAAATTAGCCATTAGCTCTGTCTAAATCCAATCATTCTCAGAGCCTTAATCACATGTCATCCATCTGACCAATCAGAGGTGGTTAACGTCCTCACTTCCTTGTTCTGATTTGGTTCATAAAGTCTCTCTGCTCATACTAAATACCAGCTAGAGCTCGTGTTTAGCGATGTAGCTTACCATGGGATCCGGAGTCAAACCTTTAAAAAGTGAACAAAATATTGAAGCTCAGAGACACAAGTCTGCCCGTTATCAGAGTCAGTTGTACTATATCTCCCATGATGCATTGGGTTAAAGTAACAGTACTTCTGCACTACAGTGACAGATCACAATGCAACAAACGCACATCAGTCTGTTCTAACAGGTTTTAAATCTTCTTGATGATATCAGAGGAAAACATTTTAGTTCTTTAAGGTTTGTGTTTTATTTTTAACAAGTTACCTTTATAAAGGAAACCACTGGTTTCTCAGAATGTTTGGATTGAAGGACAAATTCCATTTCAGATTTCAGTCATTTTTGAAAAAATGGAAGTTGTCTCTAAATACAGAAACAAAAATGAAGTCTTTCTTTGTCTGCTGCAGGTCGAGACGAGGGGCAGACCTGGGCGGTGGACTTCTACGCCCCCTGGTGTGGTCCCTGTCAAGCCTTGATGCCGGAGTGGCGGCGCATGGCTCGGGTAAGGCGCACAGACACACAAACCATGGCAGAGGTCCTCAGCCGACTAAGTCTCTGGTGTCTTTGTCGTTCAGCTGGTTGCCGGTCAGATCCTGGTCGGTTCAGTCGACTGCCAGCGCTTTCAGACCTTCTGCCAGAGCCAGGGGGTGAGGGGGTACCCCGAGATCCGCCTGTACCCCGGCAACACGCTGCAGCCCAACCGCTACATGTGAGTCGCACCGACACTCGTTCTGTTTGTCAGCGGTGTTACAGCATGGATACACAACAAACACACAACCGTCTGAGGTTTTGACAGCGCAGACGAGGGAGGAACAGGCAGCTGTGGAGGTTTGGGGAGTTTATTCAGGAGTTTACAGGACACTTTTATCATACAAAAACTAAATTAAAGTTAAATTAAATTACAGATTTGGGTTTTTTTTTCCAAAAACAAAAGTTTTCTTATAGTTAGTGATGTAAACTGAATAAATGTAGCCCTTTCTTTATTACACTTAATAACTGCTATAAACAAAACTAACTGAAAGCAGCTTTTTGCCTGAAAACAATTTTAAGAAATTATGTTAACTGAAAATCCAGTTTAATGATCCAGACGAGGCTGAAGTGGGAGCCAGAACTTTCATCTTTTTCTTTACCCGTTGGAGCCGCAGGTTTGCAGAGCTCGTCCGTCTACTGTGGGCGAAGGTGAGATACACTCCGAACAGATCGGCGACTTTCACTCCCGCGGCGGAGCTCACTCGCTCAATATGCTGGCAGAGAGAGAAAGACGCTGCGGGGTGCAGAGGCTGCCGCCTCGGGCCTCAACCAGGCATTAAAAAAAAAAAGCAAAAGGTCTCCTAATTTGATTTTATCCCTCTTAAGTTAATACGAGACAGTGAGCCTTTAATCTCAGACACAGAAACACAGCGGAAGCGGCTGTCATATGGACACAGCCCCCTGTACCGGGAAAATCTTTAATAATATTCATATAAACTCAAACATAGAGACATGATTACTGATGTTTTGTAGAATTCTTCTTTATAAATAAACCTGATCTCTCAACATCATCTGTGTCTTCATACATTCTAAGGGAGATATCCACAGACACCGTTCCCTATAGCGATTATCCTAAATCCATTAACTTGTAGCTCCTCCCACAAGCTCAGGAACACATTTTTTGACAGGCAACGAGCAGAGGATTCTTTGCGCAACGAAAGAGGGGCGGGGCACGTGAATTTGTCGTGCAAATCGTGTTTGGTTTGAGTTCACCTTGATGGTCTGTGAGAACAACTGTCACAATAAATTCTTATTTGGAGCAAAGACTTCTGGTGTTTGTTAAATCCAGATTTTTTTAATGGCTGTTATTTGCTCGTATTTACATGCAGCTAAGATGTACATTGCTGTATTGCCAGCACGTTTTTAAGTGTGTCCAAGGCAACATGTTGTTGGTTGCACGTGTTTACCTAACCATAATCCTAATCTTTCCTCCAGGTCTGTGTGGGAACGTATTTTGCACATATTTAGAGAAAACTTTCTTCTTTTATTTTGAAGTCGAAGGCTCTTTTTCTGTTTCCTCACTGGATCTTTTCTGTGAAATTAAACTTTCCAGATATGTTTCTTAGCTAGCTTGGGGTTTTTACTTTAGTGGTTGGCACAGCTGCTTTAAGAAAGTAGTGGGTGATTTTTTTTAACATGTGACCAACATGAGTCAAGAACAAGTCAGTTATGATGTGGGGAGAATCCAGTTGTTTTCCAAAATAAAACTTCCTTCAGAACCAGAATATAAATAAAACAATGGTTTGGACCTTCAGGAGTCTGGTGCACAAACATTCAGGGTTCATTCTGCTGCGTGTTTGTCTGTAGGTCCTACAACGGCTGGCACAGAGACGCACACTCGCTCAGAGCCTGGGCCCTCAGGTGAGGCTCATCTCCGGCGCTAACGGATCTCTTAATTCGTGTGTCCTTTTATTCTACATATCTATCTTCTTTTGGTTCTCCTTGCTTAAAATCCCACTCCAATCATCTTTTTTGATCTTTTGCAAAAGCGTTCCCAGAGTTCTTTAAATTGTAATAATAATAAAAAAAACTTTTGTCGTTTTCTACTTCATAGTTTTTACAGAGCAGCAGGAGTTCATAGAAATCCAGCTCTTGTGTTGATGTGGAATTAGCCTGCTCCCATTTCCCGTCATCTATCTCTTCTGCTAGCTTACTTCCCTCACAACCCCGACCGATCATCACCCATTTAACAAAAATGGTCAGCATTATCAGAGCTATCCAGTCGTACAGTTTAGATCCAGATTAGATCCAGAATGATTTGAATAAAGACATACTCAGAAATGCAATATTACGCTTCATTCTTTATATATCTGTCCTCCATCATTAGAAAAATGACACAAGAACATGTTAAAATCACCCAAAACAATATTTTTTTTGAAGAGTTTCTTTAAAGTTTACCATCTTTCTGTCTTACTTTTGCTTTTGTTTCCTCTACTGTATTCTATTCATCTCTTAATTTTCTTTTTACTCTGTTTAAAGACCCAGAGCATTGAGTTGGTTAGATTTGGGGTATGAAGGGCTGTAATCCAGCAGGACTGCATGTAAACAGAGACTCAGCCCCAGGTGATGGAAGAGGACGGGTTTTTTTCCCTGTTCACGGCTCCGCCCACAACTCCGAGACAATTTTCTAATGAACTTCTACTGCTCTGCAGAAGCTATGTTCCAGAACACAACAGTTTAAAAGGAAACGTTGGCTAAAAAAGTCATAAGCGTAATTAAAAGACCAGTGGGAACACTTAAAAATAGATCAAAAGATGATTGTAGTGGAACTGTAGAATGTATTTCCTGCTTCCTTTACTTTATTCTGTTATTCCCTCTTCAGTTTTTCTACTCTTTAGTCATCTTTTTTCTATCCATTCTTGATTTACATCTCTACTTTAATTTTTTATTGATTTTTTAACACTTTATTCAATTTCGATATTCCTACTATTCCTTTTTATTCTAATTTTTCTTTCTTATTTTTCATTTGTTTTTCTTGTTTATCGAATCCATCTCCTTTTCTCTCACCTATTGTCCACTTAAGTTATTTCTATTCATCTTTCTGTCTTCCCTCTTTTTATTCTTTTTGCTTTTTTAACTTTCATTCATTTATTTATTCTTTTTGTCCTGACTTTTTCCTGCTACATTTGCTGTTTTTATGTCCAGAGGAAAAAAGAATCAGCTTTGATTCCTTACAGTTGTTATGATTAAATTCCGATGAGTTTGATAAAGACAGCTTGTTCTACATGTATGGATGGTTTATATAAGGTATCATCAGATTACACTGAAGGATTGGGGTCTGTGTCGGTCATGTAAAGGGTGACAGTAGAGAGGAAAACTCCATCTAAATGGAGAATTTAGTGAGGAATCTCCAGTCTATAATGGCTACTATCTGTCATGATGGCTTTTTTTTTTAATAATGTCTCCTCTCTTCTTTCTGCTTGAATATCAGACTTGACTCTTGGTGAAAGTTGTTTTTGTCTTCAGTTCTTTACCCAGAGCCTCGGTGGATCTGACTCCAGAAACCTTCAGATCAAAGGTTCTGTCGGGCCAGCATCACTGGGTTCTGGATTTCTACGCTCCCTGGTGTGGACCCTGTCAGCACTTTGCCCCAGAGTTTGAGGTTCTGGCCCGGGTGAGAGACCTCTCTCTTTCTGGTCAGCCGTTCAGAAGCGTTTGCTGACTGCTTTTCAGAGCTGACGGTCTTTTGATCGACAGATGCTTAAAGGGGAGGTCCGAGCAGGAAAGGTGGACTGTCAGGCTCATTATCAGACCTGCCAGTCAGCTGGAATCACAGCTTACCCGACTGTTAAGTTTTACCCTTACCTGGGATCACAGAAGGTGAGGACACACACACAGGTACAAAAGCATACATGTAGGTGGAAACAGACAAATGATGATGCATGTTTTTGGGTCGGAGAGTCCTAGAGAAGAGCCGCTGCATTTTTGTATTAGTTAAATCCGTCCTTACAGGAGGACACAGCTGTCTGTGAGAGCAAAACAAGAAATCTTGTAAAGGCTGATGTCCACTGGTCTGTTTGTAGTGCGTCTCTGTTGCGTTAACAAAAAAAACGAACTATAATTTATCAAAATATGATTTATGTTTTGTTGAGAAGAAAAAGAATTGTAACTTAAGTTTTGTCAGTAAAAAAGATTTTCTACTTGTAACAAAAAAAAATTGTTTCTAATATGCTGTTTACACACACACAAAGCATTTTTATGGACTGACGATTTCTTTTGACAAGTACAAAATCTGTTTTCTGTCAAATTATCTTTTTTATAAGTGCAAAACATTTTTACACACACAAATTTATTTTTACAGATAGGCAATACTTTAGCAACACTTCTAACTTCATATGTTTTCACGTCTTCAAGATTAAGAAGAAGTGATGCGTTTAACCCTTCCTCTCTCTTCGGGGTCCAGTTGACTCCAACCACATATTGATATGTGATTTCTTCCATGACAAAGGTGGACAGGATTTTATGTCTGTCATGGACATTAGTGAAACTCAAAAATCAAAGATAAAAAAAAGTTCAGCGCACTGTCTTGGGGGGTCCAGATGACCCCACTTTTAATGTAAACAAACTAAGGAGAGCGGAAGGGTTAAATGCTGCTTGAATGCTGGTTTTCAAATCAGCTGCTTTGAACTTAGATTGTTAATAAAATCTGGTGAAAACTTGACATTTTCCCACTTTCTTAGACAGATATCACCTGATAATTAATATAAAAAGTCTAAATATTCGTTTTGAGAACACTCACCTGTAAAGTTTCTCTTTTCACATCGCTCCCTTGGGGCTGCGCTTTTCCTGCAGCGCCTTCGCCATGGAGCAGGCGGCATGAGGTCCTCCTCAACCCCCAGAGGGCCTAGTGGGGTGATCAGCTCAATGTCCCGCTTACGCAGGGCTTTTATTTCCTGTCTGTTGACACCTTTTGCGGCAAAAAAAACAGAAACAGTAAACAGGTCCAGGTTTTAAAATGATTGTACTTTAAAAAATAGTCATTTTATATTTATGGTGACGTGTCCATGTAATAACACATACATTAATACAGCAGATAAAACCAGTGACATTTTCACCATGGAGTTTAGTTTTCAAGTACAAAAACAACATATTCTGGGACACAATACATCCAATTTAGAGGAGAGGGCATGGGGCCTGATTGCTTAAGTTTTGGATGAACTAATTGATGGGGGGGGTAGGACAAACCATTCCTCCGGAGCCAAAGGGGAGGGGGGACAGACCGGAGACACAACAGAGACAATGTAAGCTCACAAAATTTAAAGATCGTAGATTGCCTTATGAACCCGTAGAGAGAAAATGTTTATACATGTTTTTTCTATGGGCATGCTGCGGCTGACATGTCATTGCAACATTTATACAACACATATGGGGAAGGTTGAGGGAGGCAAGATGCAGGCATGACAAACAGGTTTTTTATTAGCATTCTGCTAGATTTTTGGACATTCTTGGCAGATATTAAGGTTTTTTAGGCTATTTTGGAGTTTAGCTAATATTTCAGCTACATCTTTTGTCTTACTTAGGGTTTTTTTTTTATTTTCTTAGGCTATTTTGACATCTAACCAGTATTTTATCTAGCTATCAACTTCTGTGTTTTTAGCTATATATTTCAGCATCTTCAGCTGCAAAATCCGGCTTACAGCATTCACACTAGCATTTTTGCAGATAAAGCTAGTGTGAATATATCTAGTTTTTCGTTAGTTTAAAGCTAATGATGGTTAAGATGTGTGCTTTACATCCAGTTTGCAAATGACCCGATTAGTCGACTAATCGGAAAAAATAATCTGTGATTAGTCTATTAAAATAATAATTTGTGGCAGCACTAGTTTGTGTGGACCTCCCATTCCATGTTTTCAAAATCTGTGTATTTGAATTCTCTTTTGCCCAGAACGTACACAATACATGGAAAATAAAAACAGCAGCATTAACAGCGTTACTAGTGTGATCAGGCCCTTGCTCTGGATCCAAGTCGTCCTCTTCCTGTGTCTGAGTCATGAATGGTCTTTGTGTTCAGAGGCAGCAGTCGAGTGGAGAGCCCATCAACAGCCGGGACGCCAACACCATTTCTGACATCATCAGACAGCGGCTAAAACAGTTGTCCCCACGCCCACACAGCACACCAAAGGTAAGCTGGCTTTTCAAAATAAAAGCCTTTGTTTTAAGTTCTGGAGTGTTTTATGTTTGGGTTTTTCTTGTTTTGTTTTACAGGATGAGCTCTGACGGAGGCGGCGTGGTGAGGCTGAGCGGCAGATTGGTCAGGGAGGGGTGTCTGTGGTCTGATGTGATGAGTCGGGGCGCTCTTGTGCACGTACAGACTGTTAGCCACTGTGCACTTCATGGTGATGAACACTCCTGCCTTGACTTCTTTGGTTTCTTCTTGTCTCCATTGTTTGTATTTACTCCATGAAGTAAAGCTGTGGGACACTGAGGGTTACGTTACTGAGGCAGACACATGAAATTCTGCTTTCTTTTTATCGTTGGAACTATATAAAATAGTGTTTCTGTTAAAGATAAAAGGTTAATCTTCTATTGGATTTTTTAAGTCACTGAAAGAACTACAAGGTTCTAACCAAAGAAAGTTTCTGGCAACTATTATTTTAAGCAAACGCTCCAGACTTTCTAATCTTCCATGTTCATTTCTGGGTTTGTTTTGTAAGTATTTATTCTAAAATGCTTTTGGTTTTCAGGTTTGATAAATGCCAACATTTCAGGGTGCCTACTTTGTTCTAGTATTCATTTGTAATAAAGCAACCAATAAAATCATGTACATTGGTTGAAGTTGTTAAAAAACACTTTGTGACGGTTCGTATGTCTTCTTCATGGCAAACTGGATCTTATGACTTATTTTTTATGTTTACCACTTTTTTCCCCATTTCTGAAATTTAGACAAAAATATTTTGTGTATCAGTTGCCTGTAATAAAGAAAAATTGTCCATAAAGACGTTTAATTTTTGAGCTGTTAAGATTTAAAAACTGACCAGCAGGGGGCATGGTTTACTCAATTGTTGCAAAGGAAAATCCATTGACCCAAAAAGAGACTATTATCAAGAACATGTTCATTAAAAGGTAACAGAGCAAGAATGGTAATAATAAATAGCAGAGAAGTTTATTTATCACCACAATTCTATTGGGTTTTGAGTTGTTGGAGCCAGCAGGTACTTCCTGTTTGGAATCTGAGGTGTCACTCAGTCCAGTTCTCTTACACAGTCAGTGAGAAGACAGTAACCACAACAGAATACGCTGATGACTTTTTTATATCATTCTTTTTGCAATTTACTGAAACCTTTGTACAATGCAGAGCCCTGGACATTCAAAACAAAATAACATTTTCTCTTAAATTAATTTGTGACCACAGATTAGTATGTTACCTATTTGTGCACACAAATGAGCATTTTGTATGCACAAATTTGGCTTTGGAAGTAAACCAATTATTTACTTTCCAAATGATTTTTTAACTTTTTACCATCATAATTGTGTTTGTATCTGTGGTTTTAATCAACAAAGCTGTGACCACCAGTGCTTGATCAGTATTTGGATACATATCTATATCTTATAATTATATTATCTCTACTATTGAGTGTGCCATAAAGCTCATGGGAAACTCCAGGGTTAAATGGATGAAGATTCTTTGGTTGGAAATTGTTTATTTAAAGCAATCAAAGCAGAAATTATACAAAAAACAAGACAACAGATGTTTACATATTTACAAAGAAATATCAAACATATGAAACTCTTAAAATGATGGGAAAATATGCAAACATACATAGACACTAGTAATTAATTCAGTTATTACATATAGTCCAAGACACAATTAAGCTATTAAATATCAAGATTGTTATGTTCTTACCTTCTGCATTGTTTCTGGGTTTAATGAAAACAAAACCAAGAAACGAGAACGATGTAAAGAGGTTCTACAGCCATATGACAAAACCCACGTTCTGAAGACGTCAAACACCACAAGCGCACTATCCCCACTGTAAAACACCGTAGTGGTACCACTATGTTTGTTTGTTTGTTTATTAAGGATCCCCATTTGCTAATGGACGTCCAGTGGCTACTATTTCTGGGGTCCCGCTTTCTTAAAGCCACAAATGCAATATACATGCGCATATATGCACTCTCCACAACAATGTGAACAGAAATAATACCACAATAATACCATAACAATTAAAGCAAAAACATAAACAAAATACAGACAAAATATTCCACAATCCCCCTGGTTCAGTCCAGGTTCAAAACTCTGACATCAGCCTCCAACAACACTTTAAAATGCATCTAGTCTCAGAAGGTTCTGGAATAGTTCTGACAAAGTCATAATTTTCACCAACTGTGAGTACTAGAGGCAAACAAACAAATGTGCTAAAAATGTAATGCACTTGCTAAATGTTTATATGTTGTGATACCACTAGAGTCTTTTTGCACTATAAGGCAAACCATCAGTACAAGGTCTATTTTCAAAGTTATGTCCTATTTAAGGTGCTCTGAACTTTAAGGCGCTTTAAACGAGACAAAAGAGTCAGAGATTAGTCTGTCGGATTTCATGAACACCATTCACGTTAATTCTGCAACTTAAATGGAACACGCTACACCAGGGGTCAGCAACCTTTTGAGTCTGACAGCTGCTTCATGGGTACTGAGTTAAAGGGCTACTGGTTTGAAATAAAAAAAATGCTCAGTTTGCCTTTAGTTATAGATTAGTAATAATGAATAATGATACTCCTCTATGTAAAGACACTGATTCCTCACCATAATTATCAAAAATGACAACAAGATAGGAAACAGATATCAATATTCAGAACTTTATTAATCTCAATAATTGTTAAATTTACAGATGATAACTTACATTTTTATGGGAAAAATCTCCCATTTTCACTATGTTTTGTCCCATGTTTATCAATTTTTTAATGTTAAAGTAAAATCAACTTACACAAATCTTGTCACATTTTAAACTAATGACCAAATCTGCAGCATTTTTAACAAAATTGATTATCTTTGAACTGGAGTAGGTCAGAGGTTACCTAAACTTATCTAAAGTTCATGTATCATGAACACATTTTTAAGATGTTTCCATTTTTAAATCTATGTAAATGCAAGTGTGATAAAAAAAAAAGAGTTACCACGGGGACCAGGTTAGCTACACTAGTAGCATTATCGTATTTATTTACACTAGGCTACCTGTAACTCCTAATCTTGTTTGTAACATTTGAAAAACAGACTGATATCACTAAATCAAACAAACTAAAACAAACATTCCTGTGAATATACTAACTCTCAATATTTTTAGTAACAAGTAAAAAAAAAAATCAGTTCAACAGGGCTATATGTTAGCATTGTCAAAGAAACACTCAAACTTTTTTGTAAAGCTCAGAGTAACAGACTCACACTTTGACAGAGTATTGTGTCC
>NC_050532.1:981294-1003016 GCF_002922805.2 Oryzias melastigma | reverse complement strand
TATATGTTAGCATTGTCAAAGTAACACCCAATTTTTTTGTAACTCTCAGAGTAACAGACTCACACTTTAACAGAGTATTGTGTCCCTCCCAAAATCACATTGAGCACAACCAGAGTTAATCCATAAATAAAGTGCTCCGGATTATAAGGCCCATTGTTACTTTTAAAAATAATTTACAGCTTTTGAGTGCAGAAAAATGCTGTACTTTCTAAAATCTTTAGACAAGCTGGTGTTTTCAGTTTTGTGAAAGTTGACATTTGTGAAAATAGAAATGTTGATACTTTAATTTTCCAGCTAAACAAAACATTTTTTCTTCAAAGCATTTCTAAAAGTTAGGGGAGTGTATTGGCAAGAATCTGGCAATACGAACCCCGATACACGTCTTGTGATGCGATACATATCACGATATATCCCAAGACAAGCAATTTTTGTTTTGTTTTCTTTTTTATTTTATTTTTTTTAAGAGTATGAATAGAGAAAAACTAAGTTATACTAAGTAGTTCATCTCTCATAACAACAAAAACCAAGAGACTGAACAATTAACAGAAGTTGGTTCTTGGAAGATCTTGTTGTTCTGCTGTTCTGGTAGAGAACAAAGTGTGCTGCCACCTAGTGGTCGGGGGTTTAGATGGAAAACAAATGTAGGACGCTGAAGGACGCTCAAATAATTAATTAAATGTCGTCAGCATTTTAAATGGATACAATTATTGCCAAATGAAATATCACGATAAATCACTGAACCAATTTCCCCTACCAAATGTTATGGAATACATGTTTTTCTTATTTATATTTGGCAGATAAACACATATTTAGCTGTGTGTGTAACTTTCAAACACCGTGCTCTGAACAATTGAGCAAATAGAGTTATTAAATAAAAAGCCTTTCTGTAGAATACACTTACTGGAAATACCAATACTCATAATTTTCTCCTGAAGTGGAATTAACTAAATGACCTAAGGTACTTTCCACTGGGGTGTTGTAAGATCAGGACTTCTCCGTGTGTTTTGTAGGCCGTTGGAAGTCAGTACTGACGCAGCACTGCCCCATAAACCACTGGAACCACTTACCGTGTGTGTTTTCTATTGTTTCATGATGTGAAATGGAGCAGCAACCCTGGCTAAGGAATTGTGGGAACCAACCTGTGAGTCCTGAGTGTGTTTGGACGATGATGTCAGAATAAATCCCTTTCTGCATTTTGATGGTTGGAAGCTTGGCTCCGTGGGTTCAGTTGGAAAGCAGAGACCACGTTTTGCTTCTTCCATCAGAATTACAAGGGCAGAGTAGCAGCCAGGAGCGGCTAATCAATTGTGGCAATCAAGAGGTGATCAGCAGGGGTAACCACCTCTAACAGTAGTTTTGGTTCTGGCTCATGGCTGGTCTGCAGCTCTCAGATGTGTGCTCACTTCATGCCAGGAAGTGAAGGTTTCAGTAATGATCTTTGGGAAGCAGTTGTTGTTGTCCATCACTCCGGAAAAAAGGTAAAAAGCAGATTCTAAACCATTTCCATGATTATACATTGAGAGAGTGGAAAACATTTGTGCATGGACTGCATTTTCCCAGGAGTGGTCATCCAAGTAAATCTAAGTGGACACCGGAGCAATGCTCGGGTCTCAAAAGCAAGTCAAATGCTGAGATGCAAAATTATTATTTTGTCTTTTGGGTGCTCCCTTTATGGCAGGGGGGTCAAACTCAATCGCACAAGGGGCCAAAATCCAAAACACACCTTAGGTCGCGGGCCGAACAGGATAAACATTTTTTCAACACTCTGAAATATTATTAAAACTTTAAAACCATAACTTTTAACATAACTATAAACCAGATATATATAGCATTACCTGTGATAATGCTAGTGTGATGCTGTAAGCTGAATTTGGCCCCTGATAGTGCTAGTGCTGATAGATGAAAATGCCGAAATTGACTGTTGAAAACGCTGAAGCAGATAGCCAGCTAAAATATTAGCCAAGTTCCAAATTAGCCCAAAAAATGTAGTCAAACTTAGTAGTCAAAATAGCTAGCATCTAGCCGAAAAAAAAACCTAAACTTAAAAAAAGCCTAAAAAACTAAAAATTAAAGACTAAAGTAGCCAAAACAGCTAGCATGTAGCTGAAATATTAGCTAAACTCCAAAATAGGTTTAAATACATAACTTTTTTTATCATTACTAAGAATAAAAATAGGTAGGAATATTATTCCAGAATAAATCAACGTCAGCCTTGACCCTTTAACACCTGAGCTCCAGTATTTATGTTCTTTGATTTAACGTAATTTTTTAACCGCTAACACGATCCAGTAGATTCTGAAGGAGAAAAGCGGCTCTGATATGTTATTTTCCCACTAACAACCCACAGAGGGCACTGTAGGCGTGTATCAGTATTTGCTACTGACAGCAACACAGAAGAAGTATCATCCAAAAATGAAGAAAATCTTATTGTTCTCTACCTGAACATATTTTTCTTATTTGACATTTTTATTCTTGATTTTATTTTTTCCTTCCTTGGACTATTGCGGGAAAGAAATTCATCAAAGTGGGTTACAGAGACATGGAAATAATGCTGAAAGCGCTGCCACTCAGGGATGAGGCTGAAAACTTGATGGAAGCTTCTACCACACACGAGGGGAGCTTTTAGCTTACAAACACAATTTTGGACAAGCATCAAATTTTACACAAGTCAAAAGAGGCAGCGGAAGCTAATGTGAATTGGATTTGATGTGAACGCACAAATACGCTAGGCAGAAGCAACTGCGACTTATACTCCAGACTCCTTCTATTTGTTTTAAATTCTTTATTATTCTTCTTATACCTCGGTGCGACTTTACGGTGGGTAAAAGAATTGAACTGCATCATATCAAAGTTTGTTAAATCTTTTATGTATCTGTTTGTGGACCATGTATTAGGATGTGTATCGAATCATGTGAGAAGGAAAGACACAAAACCTTATTTAGAACCCTTTTTATTACAGAGAATGAAGGTGTCAGACTGAAAAAGAGCCAATTCCTCACAAAGTGTGAGACCATCGAGAAAGACCACCAGTAGATTCCAGACTGCAGACCTGAGACTGTCAGATGAATCATGTGATAACAGCAAGTTTGTTATGGTGTTAAATCTATTGTATTATAAAAACTGAAAGAAAAGTTTAATCTTGAGGAGAAAAAAAAACATTTGATATTTGTAACAAAGTAGTATTGTCTACTTGTCACCAGTCTGTTACAGCTCACCATTTGTCCCACATCTGTACTGAGTATGTAATGCAACAAGTAACAAAGCATACACAACAAGTTTAATTTGTTTACCCACCAACCAACCAACCAACCATCCAACAACCAAACCAACCAGCCAACAACTCAACCAACCAACCAACAACCCAACCAACCAACCAATCAACCAACCAACAACCCAGCCAACAACCAAACCAACCAACCAACAACCGAACCAACCAACCAACAACCCAACCAACCAACAACCCAATCAGCCAACCAACAACCCAACCAAAAAACCAACCAACCAACCAACCAACCAGTTGAGGATTAGGGGGTTTTAATTTGTTTGATTGCCTTGTGGTTTTAGTTGTCTTATTTTATTTCTGTTTGTTTTGTTTACAGTAGTTTAAATGTATAGTTCCCAAGAAACCTGAATCTTTTGATGTCTGTTTTTCATTGTTTGGTTAAAGTGCCTTACTTTGTGGGCGTGGCCAACCTATTGAGGTGGAGCCCATAAAAGGAGGAGGAGCTCATATATAATGAGGTTGAAGGGGGAAAGAGCAAGTGTGAGGTATACAGCCAATGCGTTTTTCTGTCTCATAAAGAAATGTCCATTAGCTTTCAAGACGTCTGCCTCCTATGTGAACACTACATCGTGACAATCTTCTTCAGCTCATCTACCGTCTGTCTGAGTATAACGATGTCACTCACATAGAAAATACTGCATTTGGTCAAATGTTTTGAAGTGCTGACCAAAAGACAGGGTTCTGAAGTGTGGACGTACACAAAGGTTGTGTCACTTGAAAATACTTCCTAAACACGGCAATTTTTCTGTTTGAGTGTGGGAGGTGAAAATAAAAGAGCTCTAGAGAAGTGCAGGAGTAAAGACAAACATCCTCACCAAAGCCGAGGCAGGATGTATCACTCAACTGTTAGCCTTTTTTTTTCCTAAACGCAGAGCAAGAATCAGCTTGGTCTTAAAACCAAACCCTGGGGTACTCCGTAACGTTGATTTATCGGCCCTTTGAGGAAAATCATTGTGATCATGCAGATCATGCAGTTGGTTTAAGCATGAAGTAATGGTTGACTGTGAGATCTAACGGAACAAAAACAGTAAATTTGTCTTCGTCTGCTGAATTTATGACGTCTCCGGAGACTCAAAGCAATTCTATTTTAGTGTCTGAAACCTGGAAACTTTCAAAAAGACATGCAGGTTGGTCAGCTACTGTCTGAAATGTAGGGTTACAAATGTTTGACTTCAAAATGAGTTTTTTTTTGCTGAAAGATCACGGTGAACATCAGCTAGAGAAAAGAAGAAGATTGTTGCTTAGACTGGAGTAAACAGATTGTTGGAAGCAGGTATAATCATCTATAATCCACACATCTATCTGGAGGTTAAACAACAGAAAGGGACAAAACCTTGACTAAGATAGAAGCTTTTTATTCCTGAGAGGAGGTGTTGAAAAATCCTTTTAAACCAGCTTCACCGCTCTCCCCGAGGTCAGTCAAAAATAGCCAGTGTGTGGCCGTTTGCTGTGTCAGCACTCCCAAATATGAATAGAGGCACTCAGCGTCCAGAAACAGACCTCGGCTTATCCCCGAGCCAGGTGTGCGTTTTTCAGTCAGCTGAGGGGGAACGGAGGAGGATAAGAAGGTGTGAGAGCAAAACATTTTCTCTGCCCTCTCATGGAAACTGCAGCTGAGAAAACACCAGTGGAAATTAGCAGGCAGGAAACCCTGGAAGTACGCCTACACACACAGAAAATGCCCTCACACACACACACACACACACACACACTGGCTTCGGTTTATGCTGCTGCTCTGTTTTCTTAATTGACCAAACTAATCAGTGAGATGAACTCCTTTCACAGTTCCACACAGGGTCTGGATGTGAGGCTGTTTTAGCTTCAATGTTTTGCTAATTTTTCACAAAAAAAAAAAAATGCACTTGTCAAAATATCAACATTTTAGTATATTGATTCTCAAAATAGGAAAAGACAGCTAAAAGTTTACTTTTTTAACACTTTAACACTGGAGCTCCAGTGTTTGTTCTTTGATTTAGGGTAACATTCAACCATTAACAGGATAATTCCAGCAGATTCTAGCTAATATTTTAGTATTATGCTAGCTGTTTGGTCAAAATATGACTTTTTTAAGCTCTTTTATTCTAACTTGGAATTTAGATAATATTTTTGCTTTATGCTAAATGTTTTGGTAAAATTAGCATTTTATCAAAACAATTAGCTGTTTTAGCATTTAGCTAATATTTTGGCAAGCTATCAGCATTAAGCTTGAGGATTTTTAGCTATCAGTTTAATCATTTTCAGCTTTTAAATGGTGTATACTAGTCTAGCACTTTTCTACCTTCCATGAAGGCCCAGTGTTTTACAGTCACAGACCCATTCACCCATTCACACACTGGTGGTGGCTCCACTGCCAAACACTGGCGCCAACCTTCCACCAGAGGCAATTTGGGGTTCAGTGTCTCTCCCAAGGACACTTTGAGACATGGGTGGGCATTGAACCTGCAATCTTCTCATTATTCACAAAGCAAAGCAATATTCATTTGAAAAAAACAAAATCTTGATCCCGTTTGTGACTGTGACCCACCAGACAACTTAACAGACTTTTGATTCCAGTACTTTGCAGTTACACAACCAGTGTGTTGCTATACACTAGTGTGTTGCAAGAAATGGTCAGGTATGATGTGGAAAATTACTCAATCTCACCTCGTTGGTGTAAAAAACACATCTACCATTGACAGGATATCAGATCATCCAAACAGGGCCTTCGCACTGAATAGGGTTATGAAAGATCATAAAAAGATTGATTCTTTGAGGTAATACGATTTCTTTTGTAGTGCTCTTGCCTCACAGCAAGAAGGCTCCGGTTTAAGGCTAGAACCTTTCTTTGTGCAGTTTGCATGCTCTCCCTGTGCTCCAGCTTCTCCCACAACCCCAAAACATGCTTCACAGGTTAACTGATGACTAAATTGTCCCTTGCTGTGAATGTGTGCACGCCTGGGTGTATGATTGTGGCTCTGTGACAACTGGCAACCTGTCCAGGGTGCAACCTGCCAGGACAGCCAGGATAGGCTCCAGCAGCCTCCAAAAGGTTCCAAAACAGTTTCAGAAAATGGATGAAAGAATGACTAAATAATGGTAACACAGACTACAGATTTTTTTGTTTTTGTTTCTTTTTTCAGCTGGTGGGGTGCCTTGCAATTTTTATTGAGAAAAAAGTTTACTTTGGCTTAAATAAGTCGAAAAGCACTAATTTAAAGACAATAAATCAAAGATTGCTGTGATATTGGATGGCTTTAAGAGAAGTTGTGTTAACTGTTGTTGTGAAGACGAAGTCCTATTATTGTGTTAGCATGGTCAAATCTTTAATAAATCTAAGTGGCATTAAAAAAAAAATTCATCACTTGCCTCTAAAATGTTTATTCGTACTTTAAAACTGTCTTCCATTTTTAGGATGAATTCCATTAAAAATAAAAAATTCTGTTGCAGATCAGTTCTTTATCAGGGTATGCAAGTTGTGAAATCAGCTTTTGTCCCTTTTAAATAATTTATTAAAGACCTCATCAGAAGATGGATGAGCATCATATCAAGAAAACAGCTTTTATCTGACCTTTAGTGAGGTCAAATGTGCTCCACAAGAGGGCCGATTCCCCTCTGAACACCAGAGGATTTTTTTCTTTTTACTGGAACTCTGTGTGTGGTTCCAAAATAAAAAAAAAACGACACAACTTGGAAAACTGAGCTATTGTAATGAGCTATTGCAAAACAGAAACTTCATCTCAACCCCACTGAGTGAACCAGTGCCTCCGCAGAGTTTTAGATTAAATCGGACGTTATTCCAGCACAGACCCACCCTTTGGTCCCCCCCCGAGTGAAAGTGAAATCCAGGACCAAATGCACCACAGAGTGAGACTGTGATCACATCAGCATTCAGTTTAATGTTAAAGCGAGATAACAGGTCAAATCTGAAAGACGTCGGTGAAACACATGCTGGTATTTGTTCAGTTTAATAGACAAAAATGGGAGCGGATACAAACACAAAGATGTGCCTCAAAGTTGCACAATTGCATGTTTTAACCCAGAGAACAAATGAAAGTTGGGAAACAATTAATTACATTTTTTTGTACCTTTTATTAGTTTTATCTAGGTAACAAATTAAAAAAAGGCAACAAATCTTCAAACCTTGACACTAAAATGAATCTGTACCTATTAGGAGTGAATGCAACTCTGTGTACAATATGAAACTCAAATTTAATTTTGAAAAGCAAAAAAAGCTAAATGTAAGCATCGTAGTTTATGTTTTGATCTGTACATTTGAAAAACCTGACAGAACAGCAGAAACTGTAGATCGTCTTATAGTTTGCTAATCGGAAAGTAGTTCTACTTTTAGCAAAAAGTAGTACACTTGAAGTTTATTTTTTTGGTATACTTGAGTATAAGTATTAAAAAAATGGAAGTATACTACATCGACCAAGTATGTGTAGTGTAGGAAGTAGTCATTGAATACTTCTTTAGACCTAATTAGAACATTTTAAGTTTACAATTCAAGGATAGTATATAAAAAGTAAACTTCAAGCCTCACTTTTAGCATAGATTGAGTACATTTGTAGTACACTTAAGGATCCACTCCAACAAAAATAGTATTTTTGGTTTTCTTAACATGTTATTGTAGAATTTTCTGATGATGGAGGACATATATTAGGAAAATTAAGATGTGTTTCTGTGTATTTCTTTATTCAACTTGTTGTGAATCAGGAGTAGAGGAAGAAAATGGCATTTGAAAAAACGTATTTTGTACAAACTACAATCAGCAGGCCCAAACTCCATTCTGATGCATCCACTTGTAGACAAATAGATCCATGAACGTCTTTGTTTTCCTCGTCTGAGCTAGAATCTGGATCAAAACTGAATGGCTGGATATCTCCGATATTGCTAGACATTTTTATTGCACCGCTAATATTAGCTTGGGGTCATGAGGGGCTGTAAGCTAGCAGGAGGGAGTGTAAACAAAGGGATGATGGGAAATGGTGGGCTTACTTCCTGACAACTGTATTCTTCGGTAATCCCTGTTTGCTAAAGCAACAACAAACGACGCAAAGCTGCAAACCGGTCTTTGTGAAATCAGTTTCTCATGAGATGCATCAGGTAAATGATTCTGAACTATTTTAAACTTTTGTTTTAGGCCACCTAGGACAACAAAGAGAAGAGGGGGAATCCAGAAAGCAGAGCTACGGTTTCTGCAGTCCTTTACCATTTTGTTTAAAAAGAAACAAAAAAAAAAAAAAACTAATTTCTTGTTAAAACTGTAGTGGTAACAGTACAAATTTTACCATTTTCATTCAGAAAAAGTTTTTTTTCCTCTAAAGAACTACAGATCATTTGTTGTCTTCTACTAAAGTTACTTTCTTTGAGTGCTCAGTTATATTGGTAAATATAATCTTTCACCTGATATTTAATATGTTTTTCATAAAAACACTTTAAAAATAACAAGTAATCACACTGGGAAGAAAAAAAATCTGCTCCCACAATGTTTGGTAAAGTTTCCTTTTAATGGGGGGATATTTCTGCCACAATATTTCAAATAAAAGTCACAGTTTTGTGATAAAATGTTGTAACTTAAAAACAAAATGTAAAGTGTTTAGAATAAAAAATAATAATTTGCAAATAAAAAATTTTATTTGCTTTCAAAAAATATTTTTGTGTTTACAAACGTTTTCTTTGCTTTCAAAACTTTTTTGTGCTTGTAAACTTTTCTTTTTTGCTTTCAAAAAATATTTCTGCGTTTCAAAACTTTTTTCTTCGCTGTAAAAAATATTTTTGTGTGTAAACTTTTTCTTTGCTGTAAAAAAATATTTTTGCAATTGCAATTTTTTTTGTTTTGCTTTCAAGAAAGAAGAAGAAAAAAGGTTTGCAAACACAAAAATATTTTTAAAGCAAAGAAAAACAAAAGCTTTCGAAAGCAAATATTAAATATTTTCGTTTGCAAATTATGATTTTTTGTTCTTCACACATTACATTTTGTTTGAAGTTATTTTATGATCTCCAAACTGTGACCTTTGCTTGAAATATGGTGGCACAAATATCACTCCAGACCTTTGTAGTAGAGGAAAGTTCTATGATCATGTTTAAGCAAAAAGGTCTTTACAGTCGCATTAATGACATCAAGGGTGATTACAAACACAAACCACAAAAAACAGGCAGTGCAGGAAAACAAAAAACTTTCCCATCAACTTTTTTGCTGTGCATCCACATCCTCAGTATGGTGCTCAAAGTGTATTTACAAACATCTACACAAACAAAAAGACACTAAATGTTTGTGCAAAGAAAAAAGACGGCAAAAATGGGATTACAACAGTTTGATACGTAAAGAGATGAACTACATTCAGCTACAATAGCCTGCGATAGTGCAATATCTACACAAACACACTGTCATCCACTCACACAGACACACACCTTCACACACTCGTACAATCACACACACGCCTTCAGACACACTATCAGGTCTCAGGGGCGACCCCGGCGCAAGGCTGTTGTGCTTTTTCCCTGCAGGATCACATCCCATCTCTGAAAGACATGAAAGTTTCTGTTAATGCAGCAAACACAAGAAACAGCCCCACCAGCTGGCCGCTAAAGTATAGGTCCCACGCAGGGGCGGAGCTAAAACATTTTAAAAGGGGGGGCCGAGGCCTTTGGAAGGGTGGCAAATGAGAACAGCAGAGGGGAAGGTCATTACTAATGAAAGGATCCAAAAATAAAAGTTTGGGGAGCTCAAGGTTTTATTTAAAATACGGCTTTTGGTATATTTGCTATGTTTAAAGAAGTTTGTATTGATTATTTTTTTAAATTTTTGTCAATAATATACTTCTCATGAATTGAGGTTAAAGTGGGGTGAGCAGCAGTCCCCCTTGCCTCCCCTAGCTCCACCTCTATCCAATGTCTACCTAGCTTAAAGGGTAACCAAACAGGGAAGCTGGAGCCTGACTCCACCTACAGCCAGAATGTGAAAACCCAGTCAGAGGGGTGGAGCTTGGGGGCAGGACTGTTATCATTACTGGAGCTGTAGATCACGACGTGGGACTGAGATTTTTGACCAATCACTAAATTAATCAACTGTAATACCCCGATTCAACCTGTAGGTGGCAGCACACATATGATTTTTGACTATATTTTCAAAAATTAAACAAGTTTATTTGAATTTGTCAAAAATTTGGCAATGAACAACAGACCGCACTTTTAATGTCCAATTTATAGAGATGAACAACCTAACAAAGTTGATGTATGGTTTGGTTACCCTTTAAAGAGGCTGTGAAGTTGTAGTGAAAACACTATAACTTCAAAATAATCAAAAAATGTCCATTTGCATTTTTTTTTTTACAGAGACAGTGCTTCAGTGTTTACACACAAAGATCATTCCATACGCACCTTTACTTTCCTCCCCATTTTATCCTTCCACTTCTGAGCTATGGAGCTTTCAATCAGAAGCAACCTGGAACCAACAAGAACAAACTTTAGACTTCTGTCAGAAATATCGATTAGCAATGAAGCACTCTAAAGCCACAGTGGGGCGAATGGGGCAGTTTATTTGGATGATGGTGCAGAAAATAAGTCTTTAGTAATAAAGATTTGTCTAGGGACTCCAGGGACAAGATTGTAAACACGAACAAGACTGGGATAAAAATATATCAACTGTTGGAGCAACTATTAGAAAATGGAAAAAAGACAAGATCTCTGACAATCTCTACTCTCGGTGTGGAGGACCCGCTCCTCCTCCATGTCAACAGGAGCCAGTTGAGGTGGCTCAGGCGTCCTGCCTGGATGCCTCCAGAACATAATGGAGAGACCGTGGCTCTTGGCTGGCCTGGGAACGCCCCAGAGGAGCTGGACGAAGAGACAGAAGTCTAGGCATCTTTGCGTAGACTGCTAATCCCGCAACCCGAATGAGCAGAAGATGGACCGACAATCTCCCTCCACCTGGAGCTCAATGCAAGATCTCACCTGGTGGGATACAAATGGTCTTAAGATGGCTGAATAAACAGCCCAGAACTACACAGGGGAACTGGTCAATGATCTGAAGAGACCTGGGATTACAGTATCAAAGGATACTATAGTAACACAGCAGTGCATCAGTGCTCCAAAGGTCCCCCTGCTTATGCCCAGAAACATCTCAAGTTCTCCAGAGTCCTTCTGGATAATCCAGAGGTCATGAGGTCAGATGTGACCAAAATGGAACTCTTTTGTATTAACGCCACTTGCTGTGTTTGGAGGAGAAAGAATGCCGAGTTTCGTCTCAAGAATACCACAGCCACTGTGAGGCACGAGGGTGGAAATATTATAGTTTGGGGCTGATTTTTCCTCAAAAGGGGCAGGACGACTTGTCCATATGGTGAGATCTTGGACAAAAACTTTCTTCCATAAGTGAGGATGAAACATGGCATTCAAGCACAATAAAGATCGCCTGGGCATCAAAGGAGTGACTACCTAAAAACGTTTGAAGGTTCTGGAGTGTTCTAGTCAGTCTTTGGACTTCCGTCTAAGAGATTCTGTAGAGGGAATTGAAAGTCTGTGTTGTCAGGCAACAGCCCCAAAACATCACAGCTCTAGAGAAGATCTGGAAGGAAGAATGGACCAAAATATCAGCTACAGTGTTGTTATTGACTAAATACTAGGGCTGTCAGATTTGTCGCGTTAAAAACGCATTAATCTGACGTGCGCTTGACGCCGACAATTTTTTTGACGCATTAATCGCGGATTTTCCATAGACTGTATATAATGGGAGGACCTCATAGCTCGGTAAGTCCATTATTTTTACAGTCAATGGGATTTTCTCATACGTGCCTTTTCATACCACGCGCGCGGGCGTCCCGCCCTCCAACTCACCGGCTGCTCTCACTCGATCACGGGCGAGTCTCCAACCACCGAGCTGCTAGCTAGAACCAGCCCGGCGCTAGGACCTGGAGAGCTCCTGCACCCTAACCCGGCTCCGGTTCGCGTCCAGTACCCCGTCTGGTGGTACTGGCTCGCGACCGGCGCCGCGTCCCGAGAGCTGCGGACCCCCGACGTTCCGAACAGCAAGCGCACCGGGGGACGTTTTAAATGTTCTGGAGGTTTAAGTGTGATCCAACCCCAGCATAGTTCTCTGTCTGTCGGCATATTCATGGCATGAGCTCCGCTGAGCTGCAGCCAGAGACCGCGGCGCCAGTAACAGACTTTCAAACTATCCACAGAGTATCCCGCTTTTCTCAGTCTTTAAGGTTTTAAAAAACAAAAGTTATTTGGAAATGATAAATCTCTATTTCATTTATTACTGCAGTTCAGCAGAGGAGAATAAGATTTGGTCCTGACAAAAAATGAACGTGAAAGTGTTATGGAAATTTTATTTTTGATGTTTTTTATTTTATTTTACTGAACATTGATTGAAGTTTTGAATTTAAAATGCCCTTCACTTGGACTTGGGCTTTTGTTAGGCATTTTATGTTACAGCCTTTTACTGTTAAGAAAGTTTATCTCAATACAATGTTACAAAATAAAGTATTTCTGATGAAAAATATTAAAATTGTCATTCTTGTTTTCATAATTAATGTAGAACTGTTAAATTCCACGAACCACACATTTTTTCCTTAAAAAAAGGCCACATGTAAATTTGCGATTAATCGCGAGTTAACTCTGGACAAAATGCGATTAATCGCGATTAAAGATTTTAATCGCCTGACAGCTCTACTAAATACTTATTTTCTGCACAATTATACAAAAAAATCAAACAATTAGATTTACTGGATTCTATTTCTACATCTCATATGATGAATTAGCTTATAAACTCTGTGACTGATAAATACTTTTTTCTTCACTGTACAAATTTTCAGAACTTCCATTGAAATTAAACCTTTCTGACCGCTGTTCCACATGCAAAGTCTCACAACAGATAAATATGAAAGCCTGTTCCACCGCCAGTTGAACTGGAGAGTTCTAATGTAGAGGAATGCAAAACGCCCCCACCTGGACCTCTCCTCGTTCTCATAACCCATGATGATGTACTCCTCCCCAGGAACCAGAGGAGGACACAAGCAGGAGGATGAGTAGTAGAGGGTCTGCGTCTCCTTGGGAATGTTAACCAGGGAGGATTTAAGCACCTCCTTCACCTCCACCACGGCGGTGGGCTCCAGGCCGCGGTTCCTCACCTCTCTGACCCTCGCTCGGATAACTGGAGGAAGTCCACACATGCAGGGTGTGAGGGTTGCTATCAAATGACTCAAGGAATACAGACAGGAAATACAGGAAATTTTGAATGGAAAAGAAGAAGAAGTTTGAGCAGAAGTCTCATTGTCTCATTTTAAGAGAGATGCTGGTTTTACTGCCTTCATGGAAGAGCAACAATAGCAGAAGACAAACATCTAACCACACGTGATCACAGCACGTCACTAAGCAGGCCCTTAATTAAGGTTAGGGTACCTGTGCGGTCCACTTCCCGGTGCTGGACGCACGATCAGTACTGATTCCGAACGTGGTATCGGTTTTGGACGCAGTACCGGATGCGGACCAGGCACAACTGCTGCACGCATGGGGCGTGCAGGTGATACATAAGTGCCTGTAGGACTCCCATTGGATACCACACAACCTACGGTCTAATCGTCTAAGCTCGCATTGGGAACGCTCTTATCACTTGAACAGCACCAACAGGTTTTGGAAGCTTCAAAAACAACACACCTGCATCTCACCTACTTCACCCTTACGTGTTCTTCAAGTGTTCACTATCACCTGTTTGCAGCATACCCATAGAAATAAATGCGCACACATTTTCTCCCACAGACAGCTCGTATCCACCCGTAAGGATAGTTACAACTAAAACATAAGCAGTAAGGATGCCGTTTTCTGAGGGAAAAACAGAAAGCTTACCATAGTTGTAGTTGTTCCTCAGGTAAGTCTTCAGACTCATTTTGACCGTCTTACATTTGCAGCCTAAAACAACAAACACAGAAATGTTTATTTAATGAAACAGATTTGTTTCTGAGTATAACATATTTGTTCAGTATGAAAGGGATCACACAGGAAAGGTCTACAGATGTTTAGGTCAGTGAAAGAGTTGATAATGAGTAACCTTTAGTGAAAAGGAAGAGTAGTGTGATGTGGGGGGGGGGGGTGACAGGTAGAACTACAGCTGGACTCACCTGCGTTTGGTCCTCGGCAGTGGAAGCTGTTGGAGTCCATTGGAGAGTCTGGACTGGATTCTGTGGAGGGAGATGAAACCCAAATTGTATGTTTTAACACTAGCTGTCCCTCTTGTTCAATCCTTTTAAACAGAACTGTGACTGGTTCACTTCATATACCAAACCGCATTGCTTCATTTAGCCCGGGCAGCCTGAGAAAGATGAAGGAGAAAAGGACAAAGTCTCACCTGGATTACACCTGCTCAAGTCGGGATTGTAGGGATCTGCAGAGACGTAGACAGCTGTCACTATACTGCTCTTTAAAGACTTCAAAAAGGAATGCGACAGAACAAAACAAACAAAAAAAAAAACACTGTGATAGCTATAAAACGCTCAGTTTAACCCAAGATTCCAACAGTTGCTTTTGTAAGAAAAAACCTCCCATGTAGATGAAACAAGATAAGAAACATTCAAACACCTAAAGTCCAATTCATCCCAGATTGACATAATCCAGTTCAATTTCAGGCCAAACTGTTGTATTCATGCACCAGTGGAAAAAAGTTCTGATTAGGAATCAGATGTTTGGAAGAAGTTCCTCACACTGAGCATGCAGAATCACCCTTCACTTCAAAAACCAAACCTTTTGTCAAAAAAAAAAAACAACTTGTTCCTAAAAGATTTTTTTTTAAGAAAAAAAGAATAAAAAGATTTGCAAAAAGCAAAGTAAATGTAGAGCCAGAAAAAAATGTTTAAGGTCTACGGCTGAGAAACTATTGGCAAACTTACTGAGTAAAGTTTTAGCTGTAATTACCTTTGCAAGTCAGCGTCAAAAATAAGTTTGGAATCTAGAAAAAAACCCTCAAAACTTGCTGAAATGTTCCATGTGATTGTCTGCCTGGACACTGGAAGGTTTAAATCCTGACTGAGTCAAACCAAAGACTCTAAAATGGGACCCAATGCCTCCCTGCTTGACACTCAGAATTAAGGGTTTGGACCAAATGGTTCCCGAGTGCGGCTGTGTCTGCACCTCACCGCTCCCACAGGGGATGGGTCAAATGTGGAGAACAAATTTCACACAATGCAGTGCGTGACAACTAACGGGACTTTAACTTAACCAATTTGTTTGATTATTCACCTATGGTTTCACTGCACCAAAATTAGAGGAATGAGGGTTTCTGTATTCTAGTAATTGTAATTTAATTACTGAAATTTGAACTGTAATTCGCTACGTTACTCTGTTACTGACAAGTAATTGTCCTGAAATTGAGGATTTTGTTTTTCCTTTGTCCATAATGCTGGAAATTAGACAGAGAAATTGATCTCAATTTTTCAAATGCAAGGTCTTAAAAATGTGTGATGATATCTGGTTCCAACATGGCGGCGTCCGTAAAAAAAATGGCGACCAAATTAATTTGGTTGGAGCGGGAAGTAAGGCATTTTTTATGTGTGACATCACACTGACTCAGTCCAGTTCTTTCATGCAGTCAAGTTTGGTGTTCTTTGTGAAAAATATATCACAAGTTAGTTTAGATTTTTCTTTTTTTTTTTTTTTTAAAAAAAGCAAAACTTTTAAACAATATTAAGGTCAAAATCCCTTAAGAAAACTCCAGGACTCTCTTCTTTCAGCATATAAAAAAAACTCCAAAAGCATTGGAACTGAGCCCAGACAGCTCAGGGGTGCGTGGGTGCGCCAATATGAAGGTCAACCGGGGTTTAGATGCAGAGGTTTTTTTCAGGACCTTGTCCTGTTTGGAGAAGCTAAGGACAGTGATGTTTTATTGAGTGTAAAACGAGTGGTCCGCTGGCATCAAGGAGCTCTTTGAGAAAGTCCGTGGGAGTGAAATCAGGAGGGAAATGACTCACGCTATCTGTTCGTGAGGGAACAGTGAGGGAGCAGGAACGACCGAAAACACAGACAGGCTGGGAAGACGGAGCGCAGAGGATCATGAGGGAATGGCCTGGAAACATATTTTATGTTGCTTTCAAAGCTTCTTGTGTGGTTATATTTAATGTTTTATAATAAACACTTGCTTCAGCAGATTTTGGTCCAGTAGAGGAGTCTGTTACTTAAATGTTTTTGGCCTGACGGCTCTCTAGGCCTGAACATGTGTTCACTGTGGATCTATCACCTTCGAAAACAGCACATTTTTCTGGCTTATACTGAAATCAAACCTTCATCCAGTCAGCCTGGGAGCCAAAACTCTCCTTTTCTGAGCACGCTCAGGTTTCTTCAGTTTGCCCTTCAAGGAACAGATGATGGAAGACTTTTTTGGATATTGTTTGTAAAGCATTACTTTAACTCAGGGGTGTAAAACTCACAGGGGGCCAAAATCCAAAACACACCTTAGGTCGTGGGCCGAACAGGATGAACATTTATTGAACACTCTAAAACTACATTTTTAAAACTTAAACAACGTCACTTTTTAACATAATTATGAACTAGATATATAACGTAACCTGTGATAATGCTAGTGTGAATGCTGTAAGCTGAATTTGGACACCAAAGATGCTAGTGCTGATAGCTGAAGATGTTGAAATTGATAGTTAAAAACACTGAAGCTAATAGCCAGCTAAAATATTAGCTAAATGTCAAATTAGCCTAAAAAAATCTAACAAAAAAGGCTTTGGTTAGTCAAAACAGCTAGCATGTAGCTGAAATATTAGCTAAACTCCAAAATAGCTAAAAAAAAAATCTTAGTAAATGCCAAAATAGTCCAAAAATCTAGCAGCATGCCAATTTTAAAACTTTAAAACTGCAACTTTTTTACATAATTATGAATAAAATAAAGGCAGGAATATTATTCCAGAATAAATCAACTTAAACTTTAAATAACTTTCAATATTTTACTCTCTGCAAAAATATATTTTCTCAAAATTATACAAGTTAAAAATAAGTGCAAGATAACATCGGGCCATTAATAACAGTAAAATAAAATGATCTGGAGGGGCTTTACTTTGACACATGCTTTAAAAGAAATTGACACAGCTCAAACACTTTAAGCATTTTCCTTTTATGATTGTATTCTATTGAATTCCATTGATTTATTGAACCTTCACTAAGGAACTTGGTGCAAACCTGTTGCATTTCCTCCAAAGATCACCAGAGACGGCTCATTATCCTCTGACTCTCACGTAGAGACTCTGATCTTTCATCTGAAACAATCTCGTTTGCAGTCTGGTATCAAAAATATTTTAGTGTTTTACACAATATATTACAGGGTTCTTTGATTGTCAGGTGGGTGGTCTCAGCAACTACACTGTGTCCCACCTGATGGTCCATTTTCAGGACGTTGTTGGGCAAAGTAAACTCTGGTCAACCACTTGATGTTTTTTAATTTGAAAGCACACTAGGGCTGCATGGTATGAAAAAAAACTAAAATGTGCAATATTAGTTATCAATATTGCAATGACAATATGAATTAAGATCCATTTACAAATAGCAATAATAAATAGTACATCATTTCTACACTTGAGGTGAGAATTAACAGGTTCCATTTGATTGGCCAAAGGCCAACATGGTGATTTGATTTACTAAATACTTCAAGATGCCATAAGGTTGTTTGAGCATGTGTGTTAACATTTAAGGAAATAGTTTATTGCAGTTTATAGCACCTTTGTCGATATCCATGTCACACCGGTTGAAACAATAAATTTGCGATCTATTGTACATTGGATTTTTGTTACACAAGCAACCGTTAAAATCTCGGGTTAAAATGAGCTTTTTATAGGTCTGACAAAAAAAGACTATATTTCTGCATTAATAACACACAACCTTTGAAAAGTTTTAAATGTTGATTTTTAGTCGTCAAAATATTTGTCAAGTTCTAAGAAATGATGAAAACAAAATCCTGTTTACTGTCCAAGTAAATGAAATAATGTAGTTTTGGAATCTTAAACCTAGTCAGAAGTCAGATTTAGTCGTGTGATCATCTGCCAGGGATGCTGCACTTAACTGCTCTGGAGTTTATAAATATTTGAACTGTAAAGATGTATTTCCTGTACAAATAAAGTTCTGTTAAAAGCATCACAAGTCTAAATAAACTTCTTCCCTCTCCAGCTTTGCTTATATCCAGTAGGTCACCTTTTCCGTACTTGTTTTAGTAATCTGATAACTATGAGGGGAAGTTTAAATGTCATCTCCTCCTCTGGCTCGGAAAATGTCAGGACAACCTTGAAAAAGTTTACCTCTAAACTTAGAGCAAACAACAAAACAGGAAATAAGAGTCTTCTGAGCATCTCCATGACGACAGTACTGCAGTAACAGGATGACTACCTGGTCCTTCTGCTTTGACGATGGCCTCAGGTGAGATACAGACGCCGCGGTCGTACAGCGGCAGCTCGCTGCAGTCCAGGCTGTCGGGCCAGCTGTGGTTGTAGCGCTTCATCACCGGCTCACAGCCGTACTTGGCTCGTTCACACACCGCCTTGCACGGCTTGATGGGCTCGTGCTGGAAATCAATGGTGCAGATGGGGGCGTACATGGCACACAGGAAGAAGAGCAGATCTGGACTGCAGCCGGTTCCTGGACAGGAGACATAAACGCTTCAGGTTTGATCACATTCACAGCAGCACTTGATCCTTCCAGCAGCTGAATTAAACCCACAGAGCTGTCAACAAAGCTGCAAAGATGGTTCTAGTTACATCTATTCAGGAGGATCAATTTGTCTTATGTCAATAAATCCTAATCAAATGACAGTGAAACAGAACCAAAAAAACCCAGACAAACTTAAGTGAAAAAACAACTTCAATGATGCAACCGTTTTAAAATATGAATCACAGAATTTACCGAGGTTTTACTTCCCAACTTTACAGTATTTTTTCAGAGCCACTTTAGTTGGTAATCAGCTCAAAAAAAGAAGAGTGAAACCAGAACCAGTTTCACAACACTCAACTTTTCAATGTGTTTTATTTCTTAGCAGAAAAAGTAATTCTGTCATGCGATTCATTTTTTTGTTCAATTAAATATTCGTGACATGTAATTAATTATTCTAATTAATTGACTTTAATTGCAATATTTTTAACCTAATATTAGCTGTGAAATCCTTATTTTAAGGTATTTTTATTTCAATTTATCACATTGTGGTGCAGTAAAAGATCGAAATACAACTAAAAAGGTGTTAAAGTGTTTTTATTATTACAGACGTCTAATCGTAACTTTTACACCAGCAAGAGGAATTTTGTTTTCAATCTGAAACATAACCAAGAAAATATAAATACATTAAGTCCAGAGGGCTCTAAGTAAAACATTAAAAAACAATAGAAACAATTTTTCTGAGCAACCAAAAAAATATTGACCAGGAACTTCTTATTAATATCATAAATTATTTTATTCCACAGTTTATCTCAACAGCAAGAGAGGATCATGTGGGAACAAATATATTAGTTTTGTAGTTTTCTTTAATCTTTTGATCAATTTAAAGACTGGGATGAAGCAGAAGAGAGAGAAGAGAATCTAAGGAGATGAAACACGAGGGCGTGACGGTGGAGGGATTGATCTATTTACCGATGGATTTTGTTTCTTTGACATAAACGTTTGCTTCAACGTCTTAACAAAAATATGCGTGAAAAGGTGAACTTTCCCTCTGAAATGATGCTTTGTTTATTTTATTGTGACGTTTGCTTTCCAGAGAAAAAATAACGAGAGCGCAGTCAGTGTGATCGCTGAAACTGCTACCATGACAACGAGACGCACTGTGTTTTAAATAATCAACTTTTTGTAAAAAAATATTTCAACTTAAAAATAAAACAGGACGGAAGTTCTAAAAGGATTATTTTATTAGTCGACTAATCACTCATTGTTTCTATCGAAGTGCAAAGTGGATGTAAAAAAACATTTCTTAACCATCATTAGCTTTAAACTAACTACAAATGAAGACAAGTAAGATGATAGTTTATCAAACTTTCAATGAATCTTGCAGCTTCTGTCCTTCATTAGTTTCTGTGATTAAATAATAGCAGTGAGAGAGAGAGATGAGGAATACACTTTCCATCAAACTCATTTTGACAGGTGCCCCGCCCCTCAAGATGATGTAACAATTTAATATCCATTATATATATAAAGGGTATACAGGGTGAAAGGTCACCTGTCAAAATGAGTTTGATGAAAAGTATATTCCTGATCTCTTTAGTGAGGTCGGCATCTGAAACAAGGAACTATTTTTCACCAAAGATAACGTTTTGGTCTCACTGACTCAAATAATGAAAAAAGTTCATTTTTGGTGCTGAACGCTCACAACTTTGTTCAACTTTACTACACTCTGACTCCATATAACATAAATCAATAACTGAATGAATGGTTTATTTCAAGAAAATAAGGTCATAATACATACATAACATATCACTTAATGAATCCCAACTAGATTGCTTGAAAGTGAGTGGAAGGAAGCGAACTTATATAATCCCACCCCGACTCGACCATACCATTTTCTCTACACGAATTATCAATATCTGGTTCCGGGCTTAATATCAAATATTAATAGATTCGGGCTATTAAGGATCATTAATATCATTAATGTAATCGAATTTCAAAGCATCCACAAGAAATTATTTATATTAATCAGTAACAATAATCTAATATTCTCATTAAAAAAGACACTTTGTGCAGATTGTATTCAAAGAATTATAATAATACAAAAAGTAATAATTAAATCATCTTAATTTGCTATTGCAGTAAAATCTAAATATTCTCATTTAAAAAGACAATTAGTGCAAATTGTATTTATCAAAGAATGATTATAAAAATAGAAAAAGTAATAAGTAAAAATCATCTTCATTAGTTAATGGAGAAAAAAAATCAAAATATTCTAATTTAAAAAAAAAGACCCAGAACCGGAGGTGTTTTATAAAGTAACGACTAATCGACTATTAATTAGTCATCGACTATTTTAATAGTCGATTAGTCGACTAATCGTGGCAGCCCTAGTTCAAATAATTGATTTAATATTTATTTTTCTGTAAATGACCGTGGTATGAGCAGGCTAATGCTTTTCCAGGTGTGTATTATCAGACATGAACAGACTTCACGGAAGCAAGAGATTAATGCGATTAAAAATACGTCAAAATGTCAGTAATTAATCAATCGTGATTATCGTGATAATTTGAAATCCCTAAGAAAAAGTGAAAAAAACAAACAAAAACTAAGTTTTCAAGATTTGGTTTGTTTAAAGACAGACTCAAACAAAATCCTGTTCCGTGTAACTTTCTCATGATTGCTGCACCGCTAATGTGGAGCCTGGTTTCCACTGAGCGTTTCTATTGTTATTCTGTTGTTGTCTTCTTAAACTAGCATCTCCCATTCTATCCTCTCCTTTAGCTGTACTTCTTAATCTCTCTTTCTCGACCTGTGCTGTTCCTCTAGCATG
>NC_050532.1:937619-979730 GCF_002922805.2 Oryzias melastigma | reverse complement strand
GAGGACCCTCTCGAAAACGAGATGTTTCATCTCAAGAGGCTTTATCCTCCCATTCTTGATTTCAAAATGTTAAATAAATAAATAAATGGACCCATTAAACTGTTCCGACCCGTATCTCTTGAGGGTCCATGTAAAACTAGAACAGGATGGATGGGGCGGAGTCACTGTAGCCTCCCGTTGATTGGCAGAAACTGATGACGACATTAGAAAGTGCCAATATAGCAATACATGCACCGTGAAAACAAACCGCTCAGTTGGAGCGAGGTATAACTGAGTGGAAACGCTCACCAGAATTAACGGAACCGTCCCGTACTACTCCTTATCGGACCAGACTGTACCGGACTGCTCAGTGGAAACGAGGCTTTAGGTCGGGGTTTTTGAGGGGTTATAAGCTAGCAGGAGAGAGTGGAAACAGATGGATGATAGGAAATTGGGGTGGGCTTACTCTGCGCCAACAGTCCCGCCCACAACACAGAGTATTCTAGTGAACTCCTGCTGCTCTATAGAAACTATGTCCTAAAAAAACGACACAAATTTTTTAAATTCTAGCTATAAACAAAAAAGATGATTAGAGAGGAATTTAATGGAACAATCCTGGATGAATGAGTGTTCACAGATTTGTTTTATTCTTTCTGATTTGGTTTCATTCTGTTCTCTTCTGGATTTGTGTGTTATTGACACAGCATGTTTAAAAGAACAGTTTTTAAATATGAATGAGTTCAAATCCCAGCTGGTGCTCTGTGGGTTTTCTGACAGCTATCATTGTTGCAGAAGCATCCGCCTGGATGAAGCTGCCAAAGAAAATCTACTCTACAAGTAACAGTAAAGGTCGGAAACTCACACCACAGCATCCCCATGCTATTGAATGAAATATCATGCAATCGCAGTATTTTCCACTGAATTGGAGTGGCTTGTGAAGTGGAATAAAACCCGTACTTTAGCAGGAGGAATGCAGGGAAACCATTTTCCAGCAGCATTAAGCTCTCACATCTGTTCAACAAAGTAAAGGATGCTTGTTCAGACTCAGCTCAGTTCATCTGAACTTGAGTTGTTATTTTTTTCTCAGCAGGACTCACTTCTCTTACATCAGTGAGGGAACGCCGTGTTCAGGAACCTCTGGCCGACCACACACTGGACGTGCATTCGAATGGATAATGTAGATGCCATACCACTGCCTCTCACAGAGGATGACACGAGACGAGGTCAGCGGCGGTCAGAGGAGGAAACCGGTGTCTTATAGATGAGGAGGACTGAGGTTTGGCCGATCTGCTTCTCAGTGAAATCACAAGAATCTTTTGAACTTGTGACCTGAAACCTGGTTTTGGCCTGCAGGTCTTTCATTAAAACATTTTTCTGGTGAGAGCCTGCAGCTTTCTCGCTCCATGCCTCTTCTTCAGCTGAGCTTTGAGTCCAACCAACCCCTCAACGTCTGAATCAGGAATCCTCAGAACTTTAAAAGACAATGGTTTTATATTTCAGAATTCATGGAGACTTCAAACATGGAAGAGGAACGGTCTGTTGTTTGAGGCTTTTGGCTTCACCAGAAGTTACTTTGTAAAAACTGCAACAAAAGAAAGAAACCAAAATGACACGGGGAAGTGAAGCACCTCACAATTAGCTGGTTAAAAAAGCCTCATCTGGTTGAGGGCTGGAGCACTTTTTCAACTTAAGTGCAGTGGATGTTCCAGGTGTGGCCCAAAGGTCACACGCCCCACATAATGTTATAAAGTTCTGTATGGATGAATAAATACGAATTATGTCTATTTTTTGGCACAAAAGCAAAAGAACCTAGCATCTCTCAAAATGTGATTTTTTTTAACTTATTTTTAAAATAAAAAATGCTCTGTGCAAAACATTTAAGTACAGTATACACCATTTACTGTAAAGACGGGAATCGAACCTGTGATCCCCCGGTCAGAGGTCGACCGCCCTTCCTCTGCACCATGACTCCATTTTGCCCCTTAGCCCGATGTTCAACATACTAGTCCTATAAATACTAAGCATTGTGTCATTTTAACATTTCTTATTTTGTTCTGCAGTTTAGTAAGAATTTCAAAAGTTTTCAATTTTTTAAGTAAACTCCCTGATGCTGAACCTGAGTCTGCGTCCACCAACTCCAAATGTCCACTTTGGCTGATTCAATAGGAACTATTCAAGTCTGAGAAATAAAACCAAACTTACCTAAGAGGAAGGAGCTGATAAATACCAAGTAGCTACAGAAAAGATAAGAAACCCCCAAACCTGGAGACCTCAGATACTGACGCAGCGGTGTGTGTATACTGAACGTGCAAATGAACAGACAGAATACTTCAGATTGTGAAATCAGTGCATTCCAGTACGGGGGGGGGGCATTAATGTAGTTATATGTTTGAGTGTCGTCTATAAATTGTTTCTTTTTCTTTATATATACGTTTTCCTTTTGTTCTGGAGAAGAGGAGAAAAGGTTGTAAACTATTGACAATATCAACATCTGAAATAGAGCTACTACAAACGAATATTTTAATAGTCGACTAATCAAAGGTTATTTTTTTACGATTAGTCAACTAATTATTCCATACACAAAGTATGTAAAGCACAGATCTTAACCATCATTAGCTTTAAACTAACTGAAAGCTAGATATATAGCATTACCTGAGATAATGCTAATGTGAATGCTGTAAGCTGAATTTGGCCGCTGAAGATGTCAGTGCTGATGGCTGAAATTGATAGCTAAAATCGCTAAAGCTAATAGCTGAAAATGCTGAAGCTGATGGCTGAAAACGCTGAAGCTGATAGCCAGCTAAAATATTAGGTAAATGCAAAATTAGCATAAAAAAGGAAACAAAAGCCTTGGTTAGCCAAAACAGCTAGCATGTAGCTGAAATATTAGCTAAACTCCAAAATAGCCTAAAAAACAAAACAAAAAAAGCCTTAATTAGCCAAAACAGCTTGTATGGTCCCAAAATATTAGCTAAATTCCAAAATAGTCTAAAAAACTGAAAAAAGCCTTAGTTGGCCAAAACAGCTAGCATGTAGCTGAAACATTAGCTAAACTCCGAACTAGCCTAAAAAAATAGTCCATAAATATAGCATAATGCCATTATAACTTTCAACTTTACTACACTCTGACTCTATTTAATATGAATTAACGACTAACCGACTATTGAAATAGTCGCCGACAATTTTAATAGTCGATTAGTCATTGATTAGTCAACTAATCGTGGCCCTAGTCTAGTCTTCCACGGCTGGAAACTTTGATTTCAACGTTCATCTCATCACTTCACTCCGACGGACCGTTTGTCCTGCAGAGGTGCAGATTTAGGCGTTTCCAAAGCCGGGCTTCTTAAAAGTCTCAGGGAACGCCAATCCCAAAAACTTCTGTTAAATAAGGAGTAAAGAAAATGTAAAAATGTCTGTACTATTGGAAGCAGCCAGTTTATTTGTTGTTTTTTGTTTCTTTTGTTTCGCAGCTTGTTTCAGACGGTTCTGCACATGCAGATTTCTCTGTGTCAGTCTTTGGAACACTCCTGAAAATGTCAAAATAACCAAACCATGGAAAAGTGGGAAGCTTTTCATTTCATCCAGCTGAACACATTTATAGGACTGTTCCAGAGTGAAAGACCCACGAAAACCCAACTCACTCCAGGCTGTCTGTACAGGTCTGTATTTGAACGTGGTCTGAGGGCAGATACCACACAGATACCACACACTAACACAACTTATCCTGTAGTGTGCGTGTGTGGGGTCATTCCTGACCCTCTAAATGGAAAAAGGAGCTTGAGCGTGGATAAAAAACAAGTCTCATAGAGAAAGTCAGTGATTCTTGAGTATTTATGAATCTATTCTAATAATTCTATTGTATCTCCCCACTGAAATTTGAATTTCTGTTCATTGAGCAGACAATAAACAGTCTGTCTATCTATCTAACTGTCTATCTCACTGTCTGTCTGTCTGACTGTCTGTGGCAGACATGAAATCATGTCCACGTTTGTCATGGGAGGGATCACACATCAATATAAAGGTTGGGTCAACTGGACCCAATAAGAGAGCATGAGAGCTAATTAGAATAAAAAATAAATAAAACATTTAAAAATCCATGTTTTCTTTAAACAGTAATACTATTGAAAACAAATAATTTCCCATTTGTAAAAAGAAAATGTCTTTTCCTCTTTGGATTAACAGCAAATCTCTATATAAATCTCTTTTGGATGATTAACCTAAAAACTTCCTTTAACATTAAATAAAACAAAAATAAGTCTAAAAAAATCCACAAGACGAGTGTTTTAAAAAACTGTATTTCAGGAGTGGATGATGAGGACATTCATAAGTTTAGTTTAAACAGCTAAAGAAAAAACTTTTCTTTATTGTAATGAAGAATGACGATTTAACTAGTTTTTTTTTTCAGAAATCATGGGTAAGCTAGTGCTTTGATTTATAGATTGATCTGATTTTTTTTATTTACGTTTTCTTTCAGTAGAAATGAATAAAAATCTATCTGAGGCCCACCTTCAGTCTCATGAACCCATCAGCCTCGGATAGCTTTCAAACCAGGCAGCAGCAATATTATAAAATATATGCAGACTTATTCCTAATGAATATTTTCTCACTGTTGTTTCATTTAACTAAAAGGAAAACATGTTCACGAGATTTACTGTGAAGTAAAGGTAATGGTAATGAGGACATATTTTTAATGACCACCTACTTTTTTTTTTTTTTAATATTTTAAATTATTTTTATTTCTGTGACAACCTTTTTAAGAAGAACTACAAAAAGTGAATTTCTCTCATGGAGGAAATTAACATAATGAGTTAAATTGTTACTCAATGACAAAAAAAACCCCTAAATTTTGTAAACATAGTAATAAGTTAAATTGAAAATCTTGCGAAATTATTTTGCTTTTTTTCTCTAATTGTTTTGTGTTTAGTGATTATGTTTAAAATAATCTGATTGGGTTTTTTTCCTTAACTCTCTCCTTTTTTGAGCACTTTTTTTCTTTTTATAATGTTTAGTTCACTGTTCATTTTGTGTTCGGAAATAAAACTATCACATAAGAAGATTCATTATAAAGACAGTATAATAATTCAATTTAGAAATAAGGTTTGTTGTTTGATTGTTACTGCATTTAACTAAAATGAGGTTTCTTGCTGATTGGTGTAACTATACAGTTTGATGGTAAAAAAGGTAAGTTATAAAGGAAATAAAGTGTAGTTTAGTACATTATTGAAAATCTTTGTCAGACACTTTCTCTAATGAGAATTCATTGATGAACTGACTAAAGCATCAATTAAGTCATCAAACATTTACCAATCAAAATGACTTTTTTTTGTAATAGTTTGAGATAAGTAGAGATTTATTTTATTGTTTTGGGTCTCTTTTGATCGGGAGGTGACCCCTCCACCTCCTCCTGCTCGTGCGTCCTGCGGTGCGCAGCGCGGAGGACCGGACTCACCCAGCAGCCCCTCGAACTGCTCGATGGCCAGCACGGCGTTGTCCTGCGTGCTGTGGTGGAGGTGGTTCGGCATCTTGGTCATGTTCCACGGCATGGACCTGCACAGGGGGATCCGCACCGGCTCGCAGGACGCCGCCCGGACGGCGGGCGGCCACAGCGCGCACGCCGCGGCCAGCAGAGTCACGCAGAGCGCGCGGGGGAGCATGGCTTCACGCGGCGAGGACACGGAGAGTTAGATCCCGTTCGGTTCCTGCTGATTGGTGTTTTTGTGCGGCCGTCCCGTCCCGTCCAGGGGAGAGGTGGAGGGTGGAGCTGCTTTCTTATGCACGCTCCTCTCCCTCCACGGTCCCTCCTTCTTTTCTGCTCCCCTCCTCTGCTTTCCTCACCTCATTTCTTCCCCTCTCATCATCCTCCGCGTTAAGACAGATTCCTTTTAGATGAAAAGTCAACAGAGCTAAAGCCGCTTAAGCTCTTACACATTTGTCTTGTTATTTCATGGAATAGGTGCTGAGTTTACTCACAGCTCATGGGAACATCAGCACTGAGCGCATTCTGCTGCACTTTACAGATGAATGGAACAAGAAAGTTAAAGTTTATATTGTGGTTGGTTTTAAAAACACCACTTTAATCAAAGTGGTGTTTTTAGCACATTTTTGTGGTATTTTTCTCACATGAGAGGAAAAAAATGAAGCTTAAAATTCCTTTTGTTAGTATTTCTTTATGCAGTTAGAAAACAACTTTGTGTCGAGGAAGCAACAGCAGGTCACTGGCTCTCTGCTCCACTCCATTCCCATGAATCCATTTGTAGACAAATAGATCCATGAACCTCTTTGTCCTCCTTCTCTGAGCTGGAATCTGGACTGCACTGTAAACCCTACTAAGTTCAAAGGAATACAATTTTTGTTAACAGATTACACAAGTTATGTTATTAAAAATGTTAGGTTTACATAAATCAAACTTTATATTTTAAGATAATTTGTTTTTATTTCATTTTATAAATATTAATTTTCCGCAACTCATAAAATATGTAAAATAAACTCAAATGTTTTAAAAAATATCTAGCTCATCATGGCTACAATTTTTGTTGCACTGGTAATGTTAGGTTGGGAGTGGAGGGGCTGTAAGCTAGTGGGAGAGAGTTTAAAGTAAAGTTCCCCATTTTACTTTTTTTGATGAAAAACAAACGCTCCTAGTAATGTTTAATGCTAATTTTGGCGTTTTTAGCCAAAATCTCACAACCTAAATGTCTTAAAAAGCCATTTGCCATGTTGATCTGAAGCGTCTGTTTCCAAAATCTCCTCTGAGGGGGTGTGGCTTTTGATGCTGAGCTGAGTAGCCCTGCCCCCGATCCCCCATCTCTAATTCTGATAGCTCTGTGTCTCGCTAGCATAAATCTTCACTGCTACATAAAAATGTCCATCAATATGGGTAATGTCCAGCCGTATGGTTCTGATCCGGATGTCAGCTGGGACAAGGAAGTGAATATTGTGAAAGATGAATACCTGGTACTCATTAGTGCAGCTGAAGTTTTCCAGATTTCTTGTATTTCAATCAAGTGTAAATTAAATGTGTGTTTAGACAAACAAATAAGTAAACAAAAACATGTCAAATCCATTCACATTTTAGTTTCATTAAGTTCAGCCCACTGATGTAATAATGTACACATTAGAACGCTCTGACATTGAATGGTCACATGAATCTGGCAACATTTGAAGGGTTTTGAATGTATATGAAAAATGGAAATTGAAGTAAGAAGTTCCTGTTGGTCCCAAAAGTGGAATCCCATAGAGAAATAGACTCACATTACTCAGTCATTCTGTTTGTCAGAAAAACCGTTCTTGTTGTGATACAACTTTTTAACATCTTCTTGCTAATACAATTATTTCACGGTATTGCTGCTGTAGTGCAAGTTATTTGAGTTATAAACTGACCAATCGGATGCCTCGGTAAAAGTAGTCGGTTTCATGTCGAACATTCGTTTTGCTTTTGATTGACGGATTCTCCTGAACTTGCTTTCAGTGGAAGGGGTGTGGCTCTCTGACATGCTCGCTACAGACCACGCCTCCGACTCATCAACTGGCATCTCAGAGGGGGAGGGATCCAGGTGCGTCTGTGCTCCTGTTTTTGGCCGTGAACCGCGCCGTTGCCATGGAAATGTAGACTAAGACCGACATGGACTAATCATGGCTTACTGAGGACTTCCTGTTCCAACACAGCGACTGACATATCGCGGAAAAATGGCGACTAAATTGACTTCAGTCTCTCAGTCCAGTTCTATATACAGTCAATGGTTTCCACCTTCTAGACTGTAATGATGGTTGATCATTTGTTGCTACCATCATGTGTGTTGTCCGCTTTGATGGCTCTTGGTTGTTTTTACATTATAGTAGAATAAAGCTACAAAATGTTAATCCAAATATTTTCTGAGCTCAAATAGGATTTATTTATATGATTCTAAAACGATTTTAAAATGATATAGGTCGATTTGATTAAAAACTTGCCTCAGACAGATCAATCTGGTTGGATAAATCAATTAATCACTGCATCTTAACACCCCTATTATTTAAGAACCACTGGAATGGGACTTTAAGAGATTACATATCAACATGTTTCCAATTTATTCCAAATTCTTTTTTTTTTCTTTCACTGTGCCATTGCTTTAGCTCTGCAAGCGTTGTTCTGTTTAAAAAAACCCACAAAACTCACACAGCTATTCAAGGTTTTTCCTAAACATCTACCACCCTGTGCGACTTCATCTCAAAGCCCCTGACCCCCCAAAGGCAGAAGCCTGACTGGGCTGAAATTTACAGTTAAGCCTTCAATGCTTTCAAAGCAAAGCAGGAAAAGCCAGTTTCTTTAGCTCTGCCGATACTACCAGGGTGCACTTCTAAATCAGCCTTTAAATTGCCTCTCCTTTTATTTTAGGGAGAAAAGGATCGTTTGAATCTCTTGGATTTCCACTGAACAGTGAAGATGAAGTGCTATGATCTTCCTTAGTTTCTGGGGGAGGGGGGCACAGCCATGTGGGTGTTCCACACTGGCGTGAGTTTCACAATAAATTTGTTGCTGTTGTTTTCCCACAGATCGAGTCTGTTACCCTTTGGTAATGCAAACAGAACAAAGGTAGAGCTCTCCTTAGTGGGGAGGGGAAGGGGGGCGGGATTGCATCACCCCGATGGTCCCGCCCACAACTCAGAGGTGAATTACTAATGAACTCCTGCCATTGAGCAGAAGCTGTGTCCTATAAAATGACAGTTTTTTTTGGCTAAAAATGGCATAAAAGATCATTTTGAAAATGGATCAAAAAGCGGTGATTTTAACATCTTAGATGATAATCCTATTTTTTTTTTTTTTGTGGCTCAAAACAGCATAAAAAATCATATTGAAAATGCATCAAAAAGCAGCGATTTTAACGTCTTTGATGATAATCCTAATTTTTTTTTGTGGCTCAAAACAGCATAAAAAATCATATTGAAAATGCATCAAAAAGCAGCGATTTTAACGTCTTTGATGATAATCCTAATTTTTTTTCTGGCTAAAAGGACATAAAAGATAATTTTGAAAATGGATTAAAAAGCGGTAATTTTGACATCTTTGATGACAATCATATTTTTTTTTTTACATTTTTTGCTAGTCCTTCAACGTAAAAATTGACCAATCAGATGCCTTGTTGAACAATCAAAATATTTGGCTGACACATTCTCCTGAGTGCGCTTTCAAGTAGAAGGGGTGTGGTCTTCTAACAAACTCACTCCTGATTGGCGAGAGTGGTCGCCATGGAAAAGTCAAACAAAACAAATTCAGGCTAATCACCTCTGAAAAAATGAATCGACTTAATTTAGTTGGAGCCAAAAGTAAGCCAGTTTGTTGATGTCACACCGACTCAGTCCAGTTCTCTCTTACTGTCGATGAGTCTGGAGGATCAGGGAGGGGCGCTAAAATGGTTGAGTGGCTGATACTGACCCCTGACCTTTGCAGTCTTGTAGCACGGACAGTTTTGTTGTTGGTTTCCTATCAGGAATATGAAGCGGAGAGCTGCCAGGCTGTTTTTGTGTGTATTGATAGCAGTAATGGCTGTCAGATGTTGGAGGAGTTTCCCATGTTAGGGTTGACTTGCAGTGAACACATGCTCCCACGGTCTCTCCGGGTTTTCTGACTCATGGATCAACATACTGATTCAGCACTTTTATTCCACACTTTCTTCACTATTTTCTTTCCATCTCAACTTCTCCTCTTTCCACCATCTACTAGTTCTCATGATTTCATCTGCGTGAGCCCTGTGCAGCTGGCAAGAACATCTTATCAGAGGAAAGAAACACACACACACACACAAATACTGCAGAAATCCACGGCCTCTCCCTTGTTGTTTGCATTTTTAACTCTTTGACCTTTTCTTGCCTCGTTTCCTCACACTTTCTCTTCTTCTGCGCTAAGCTCTCTCCAGCTTTCTGTCGTGACGATGCTTTCACTCTGATGTGTTTGGAAGTGACCCGTGTCACTCATCACTCCTGCACAGACAGTGATATAAACCTGTGAGGAGCTGGGGAACGAAAAAAGGTTCAATTTCAGCCCGAGAGAGAACCGCTTCTCTGTCAGTGTGGAAATATTCTTGGAAACTGCCAGAATCTTTTCCAAGATAAATAAGACTGCAGCTGTGGACACACACACACACGTGCGCGCACACACACATGGTATTGAGAGACTGAAAGTAATATATGATGATTATTTCGGTTTCTTTTTTTCCTTCAACCCTCAAAACGGAGTAGGACTGTTTGACCCAAAGGTTGGTGTCTGAGAAAAAAGTCAGAGAAAAATATCACAAGAGGAGATTAAAGACTGGAGACTCAAATATAACCTTTGACCTCTCTGGCAAATTTATTATGCACCAAAAATGTTTAGCACACCACTTCCAGGAATATTCTAATAACTTCCCTCTTGAATGAATAAATTACCATGTTAAACTGGGGTTTTGGCCATAATTTTATCTAAAAACAACAAATGAATAATAAAATTAATCACATTCACAATACACATTCAGTTTTAAGACTATATAAATGAGACAGGAAGGATATTTCATACTTTAGTACTAATTTAGCAGAGGGAAAATTGAGGCTGTTTGGTAAAATCAATCAGTAATTGATTATTACAGGAGTCTGCCCAGCATCCTCACACTGACTATGACCTGCACCAACCTGTAAATCATCTTTTGTCAAGCGTGGGCTGTCAGCTATTCCTATATTATATCATAATGTTTATAATGGATAGAAACAAAATGCTCACATCCTGGCTCTGATTAGTTTGACCTATTACCCTTTGGGAGGTAAAAAAACAAACAAACAGATGATCCAGAACTAAAACAAACAGATGTAAAAATGGGTTCTTTTGGGAGACAAAAACTATGGGGTAATATAACTGTAAAAAAGACATGTATGCTTCTACACAATGAATACTCTTAACTTTCAATACAACTTTTGGTTTTGAAAATGACATTTTTGTTTTGATTGTGACATTTTTATGCTATAAATACACTTTTTTGTTTAGAAATCTGACCTTTTGTTGTAAATACAACTTTTCTTTGTTTTGAATACAAATTTTTACTTTGAATATGATATTTTTTGTCTTGAATATGATTTTTCTTTGTTTTAAATTCAACTTGTCTTTGTTTTGAATACCATTTTTTTGTTCTGAATATAACTTTCTTAGTTTTGAATACAGCTTTTCTTTTTTCTGAATATGACTTTTGTTTGGAGTTCAACATTTTTTTGAACGCAACATTATTTAATACAGTTTGTTTTTGTACACATTTTTTTTTAATTCTGCTTTTTTTGAATGCGACTTTGTTTTGAATAGGTTTTGATTTTTTTTTTTTTTTTAGCAAAACAGACATGTCAACATGATTAAATATGCAGTACTGTATTTTAAAAGTAAAATGCTTTTTTCCTCCTCTCTTTCTCTTTTGTTTTTTATTTTGAAATAATTATACATTTTATGTAATCGCAATACATTTTATGCTAATTGTTAACTCCTGTATTTGCATGTATTGAAGGCTGCAGATGAAAATTAACTCTGAGAGTTATAGTCTGGTACAAATCACCTTTTCTATGATTAATACTGTTGTGCTATATTTGTATTGCTATACACAGAAGTCAGTTACATGATTTGTCATTCTGTCTGGCAGTCACTTTTACGTTCTAGCAGTCTCTTTTTGTCAAACTTGAAGACTCAATAAAAAGAAAAATCAGAAATCCTTTATTACTCCCACAATGGGGAAATTCTCTCAGTGGTGGGCAGCAGCCGCTGGACGGCGCTCTATCGCCCAACATGTACACATAATGATATTGATAATAACAATATATTGTGTGGTGTTTTCTTTGTGAAACTTGTATCAGTATAAGGGAGTCGACTTAATTAAGCTGCAGCCTCCATACAAACATCTTTTTTTGGTTAAATATAGACTTCTGAATGACCGACGAAAGTTGTCAGCGAGTATGCAAATGTATACCTATGTTAAAATGAATTCAACCCTTTCAGCTTTGATGGAAGTTTCTGGATTAATTTGTAACAGCCTGACTGTTTCATTGTTCATGCAGTTACATCAGAAAACCTCATTCTTTTCACTTCATTATTTTTTTACACTGTACAAATTTACAGTGAAACTAACGGGGTGTATTGGACAAAAAGAAGCACAAAAAAGACGTCAGATGAAGAACGTGACTGACTTTTTAAAAGAACAAGATGTCAGGGATGAAGTTTCCAACGTGGAATCCAAATAAAACTTTAGATAGAGATAGAAGAAATGATCCCACATAAGCTGTTTTATCAGGTCTGGAAATAAAAACATGGTCTGTCCAGGAGGAACTGGAGCGAGGGTTTGGGTTTGCTGCTGAACACCTTGCTGTCACAAAGTTTCACATGAAAAACTCTGCATAACAGAGAGTTCTGAAGCCACTGACTATTTATAATATGCTATTTTTTCATGAAGTGTCCATAAAACAAAACGCAATCTGTATAAAGATGTGGACGAAATTCCAAAGTTTCCGTCACGGCTGGCTGCCGAGAGGAAATCTAGGAGCAGGGAGAAACATGAACTAAACTAGAAAGTAGATCCAATAGTTCTAATGTAAAAAAATGACACAAGAGTGGAAAATTACTCTAAAAACCAAATAAAACTTTCAAATCCAACTTCAAAGTCCTCAGTGTCAGCATTGGAAGGCTTGGAAGAACACAGAGAAAGCACACCGACATCTCCTTCAATACTGAGAGCTAAGACGATATGTGCAGACAGCTTTGACTGCTCCACCGAGAACCACAGGAAGAGGTTAGAACATCCAGGAGAAACCACAGTCTGCCTGCACACAAATTATCCACAGAACCGCATGAAAACAACAACAAAAAAATCACAAACCAAGGTGCAAATCCCAACAGTATCAAGTTCATGGGGTTTATGAGTCAGGGAATACACTTATTCCATTTGATGCTCATTAAAACACCAAGTAAAAAAATATTCTTATAAGAGTAACACAGATAACTTGATTTATGAGTCATTTTAAACATAAATAATCTAATGTGTCTTTATTGTTTAACTAATTTTAGCCACAGCGTTTCCGTTATTTTATTTATTTTTACGTCTTTTTAATTATTTTTTCTTTTATCGAATGTGTCTTACAACTTTTTATGTTTTAATTAATGTTTATACATGTCTTTTATGTTCAACTTTTTGTTTTTATTCACCAGCAAGTTGACGAAAAGTGCTATATAAAGAAAGTAATTTATTGATAACTCAAAGAGCAGAGTCGTAAATAGAAAAGATTTTATTATCTGAAAAATGAACCCGCTTACCCTGCTGTATTCCTGAGAATGCTGTTAGCTGAATTTGGCCGCTGAAGACGCTAGTGCTGATAGCTGAAAATGCTGAACCTGATAGCCAGCTAAAATATCACCAAATGCCAATTAGCCTAACAACAAAAAGGAAAAAAACCCCACTTAGGTTAGCTAAAGCAGCTACCATGTAGCTGAAAAAAACGCTAAACTTCAAAATATCCTAGAAAACTGAAAGAGGCCTAAATTAGCCAAACAGCTAGCATGTAGCTGAAATATTAGCTAAACTCCAAAATAGCCCGAAAAAGCTTAGTAAATACCAAAATAGTCCAAAAAGCTAACAAAATGACAATTTTTAAAACTTAAAAACCGTAAGTTTTTAACATAATTACGGATAGTAAAAAGGCAGGAATATTATTACAGAATAAATCAACTTAAACTTTAAATAACTTTCAATATTTTACTCTCTATAAAAATATATTTGTCAAAATTATACAAGTTGGAAATGAACACAAGATACATCGAGTCATTCATAACAATAAAATTATCTGGAGGGCCCATAGAATTAAATAAAATTACAACTTCTCCAAATTCTTTAACTCCACACAGTAAGGTCGAGTTTGAGCCGGGCCCTTTTTGCTGTGAGGTACAACCACCGTGCAACTGTTTAGCCATAATACGATTATAGTTCAAGCTAAAGTAAACGTAAATCTGTTTTTTTAAACAAACAAGAGTTTGTTTTATTTTGAAAGACTTTCCTTTGGTGCCGGTTTGCTCCTTCAAAGTAAGAATATGGCGCCCTCTAGTGGCTTTTTTTTTAAAGAAAACTTGTCATTCATCTCTGAGTCCTTCCATTCAAACTGCTTTCTGTTATTCCTTTGAGGTTTTTCAGCACAGAAAGTGTTGTATTTGTGTCTTTGTTTATGCAAACACGATGAAAGTGACCTCATGAGAATTTCCTGGCTGATGTGCTGGTGTTGAAGAGCATTGATGAAGCTCAGGGACGCAGACAGGTTTCATGTTTCACCACAGCAGCAGCTCACCTCCAGCGGAGCCGGTCAGTACTGTCAGAGGCAGTCTTTTTAGAAGTCGGCTGGGTTTGTTTTGGTGAATCATCTGAAGTCAGACACCTGACATCTACAGGGACAGTGGAGGATGACTGGACAGGAGAGTTTCTCCTCCACTGACTGAGCTGGGTCATCTTTGTTTTCTGGTTCCTGGCGTGAAACTCGATAATCTGCCCTCAGTGGAGCTGGTACCAGTTCTGTGAAGAGCCAGACACCCGAAGAGGCAGGTACCTGCAAATGACGAGTGGTTTTCAGGCTTTCTTTGTGATGGAGTGTAAAACTTTTGTAAAAAACAGGAATGAAACAAATACTACTATTTCCTTTTAGCATCCTTGCTTGCATTTGCAGTTTTTGAGTAATTTCACTAAAGCTGTGCTCAATTTATCAGCTGAATATTTCAAAAGCCATCATACCTGCAAACATGACAATCCCTATTTTAGAGGCTATAATAAATGCTAAAACTGATTATTTATTTAGAGAATTATGCAAATTTGCTGACTTAATTTCAGCTGTTTCTAAAAATATTATGTGGACCAAGTCATTTTTGCATGAAATATGACCACAATCTGAACTAAAAATAAAGACATAAAAAGACAAAAAAATAACAATCTGAAGTTTTTTTTTTCAAGTGAATTCAAGTCTTAAATTTTAGACTTATAAACTGGCATGAAAACAAAACTATACTTCTATAAATAAAGTCTCTAGAGTTTGGTCTCTCACAAAGAAAAGTTTTATTAAAAAGAATGTTGATAAATATAAAAAAAGTTGCAAATTTATATAACAATGATAATAAAGCACCATTAAGGCTTGCAAGTGAATCTAAGAAGTTTAACACGCTCAGCTCAATGGTTAAGAGTGTCTGCAAAGTATTTCTTTCCCCGACAGCATCCTTTCTTAAAGCAGAAATTCATTACTTTGAAATCTGTGTGAATTTCCTGGTGAAGAAGTGTGTGTGAAGGATGTGGTTTCTATAAAGGTCTTTTTTAGGGGTACAAAGACGAGTTTTGGAACGTTTGTAACATCTGCTTCACTGAGAAAAAGCTTAATGGCTGCAACACTGTGGGACAAGAAAAGATCAGAGTGAAGTTTGTGTTTGAGGTTGTGGGTTCAAATCAACAGTTGGGCCACACCAAAGACACGAGGGTAAACCACCAAATAGTTCCTCCAGATCACCTTCAGTGATTGTGATCTGGTTGAAAACACCACACATTTGGATGTGAATGACTCAGAACTTTAACTGCACATGTGAATGAACTGTATTCTGGTATAAAGAGATTTAAGGTGTTCTTCCGGAGTATCATCAGAACTCTACAGTCTTTTAGATCATTTTGAGACTTTTTGAATGTGTTCTAGAGCAGCCTGATAGTCTGGAGCCAAAGCAGTCCAACAATGAAGAACAAAATATGAATTAACTATGTAAATACATGTAAATACAGGTTTCAGGCTTTTGTGTTCAAAACTCTCACATTCTTGCATAGCTATGAAAGTTTTTAAAACCGTTTTTGGGCTCTACATACCAAGGGCGCATTCCCAAATGTATGTCAAGCCCAAGTTTTTGACAGAATTCATTTTTTTTTGTCTCACAATGATTTCTGAAAATGCCCTGACTGATAGAGTGAATATTGTTTAGTTCAGGGGTGTCCAAATCAAGGCCTAAAGGGCCGGTGTCCTACTTGCTTTCCAACCAAATGGCTACTGAAGCTCCTTAATGGCCAAACACACCTGATCCAGGTAATCAGCAGGAGATAGGGCAGGATTCCTGAAAAACCAGGAGGCCTGGATTTGGACACCCCTGGTTTGGTTGATTGGTTACAATCAGTTCTTCCAACAGTTCCTGTTTTGATTCCTGAAAAGCATCACAGGTAACCTAAAAATAAAATTCTCCAAAGCTTTTTATATTTTATGTCTTCAAAATCTCTTAGCTAATGACACTAAACTCCATGGATGGCTATGGTGCCGAGTTAGAGCAGCTGAATGTTACATGTTCAGTTCTCAGCTCTGAACATTTTAAGGGGCCTGTTTTTGCAGTGCATGTGTTGAGGTGTCCTTGAAAGCTCATTGCTCCTGGTGGTCTGATTACCACCTTGCACGGCAGCTCTACCACCATCAGTGAAGGGGATTTGTAAAGGAAGCGCTTTGGACTTTGAAGACAATAGTGTCATGAACGCGAAGACGGCTTGATCCAAGTCCAGGTGTTTTTAGCACAGACAGGAGAACTGAAGTGAAGCTCAGCTAAAAGTCAACAAAACTAAATCAGGGTCAGGCAGGTAGAGGTCAAACACGAGCATGAGGGCACCAGAGAACAACCAGAGAGGTCAGGGTCCAGACGAGGGTTGGAGCAGGCAGCAAACAATCAATCAGAGTCAAAGATGAAACAGAGTCAGATGAAACAAAAGATCAAGCCAGGATGAGAACGCTCAGTGATGCAGGCAGAGCGGTGCAAAAAAAACTTCTGACTAAATACTGCTGGGAGTGACTGGAGATGGAAAATGACTGTAGGGCTTTTGGGAGCGACAACAGAGACTGATGGGAAGTGTAGTGTGGAGACCCAGGAAGTGCTAGTACTCAGGTGATGGATCCTGCTGAGGGGCAGACAGAGGACCGATTCATGACAGGTAGAAAAGCACTGTAGAAGTATTTCTTAGGAGTTACATTTGTTTTTAGCCCTAGTGGGAGAGGGGGTTCTTATGTGGAATTTATAATATATTTGGTCTATCAGAGTAAACTGCATTTTCTGAGTTCAGTGAAATCATAAGAAGGTGAACAATCAGATTTTTTCTCTTCTGAATAATAATGCTGATTACAGTAATATTAAATTTTACTTCTTTTTACATAAAACACAGCTGTAGAAGACTCTTTTTACTGTTGTATAAAGGAAACATCCGTCTTTCTTTCAGGCTGAGTGCGGTTTGATCATGCAGTCTCTGACAGCAGAGATCCAGAGTTTTTCCAGGACAAGGCTGCGGAAGCAGTGCACCCGTGTGACATCTCTGAGTGGCCGCCGCATCATCGAGACCTGGAAGGGTTCAACAATTACAGTGGTGGAAGATCCGGCCCCCTCAGAGAAGACACTGGGGTACATCCCCGATACTTCCTGGGACCTGCAGGTTGGCCTCGTCAAGCCTTTCCTGCTGCTGGGTGAGACTTCCCTCGCTTTTGTTTACTCATTCACACTGTAGATGATGTTGTCATAGATAGAACTGCTTCCTCCTGAGGCATTGAATAAAATGTTTATTGATAAAACTCCCCACAAACCCACGTTTTTGCCTTTGCAACTGCTTGCACTGCTTGCTGCTTGGGCTGCTGATACCCGGGAGTCCCACAAGCAAGCCAGGTCCAGGCCAGGTACTTCCGACTACCACCAACAAGTTTGTGGATATCCACCCAAACTGGCACCAGAGACATTACTGCCAAAAATTCAAAAAGATGCATTGACAGTGGAGATGAAAAACATGGTCCACTGACGCAGTTTCTCTGAACGTGACACATGGATCAAGATTGGGTTACACTTCTAAAAAGTTGTTCACATCTTGCCTAGGATGTCCTGGTATACTGATGGACACTCTTACACTCAAACATGGGGATTGTTATGGAAAACTGGGGCTTTTAAAGCTCTGTCATTATTTGAAAGAACCACTGGGCTGCTGTTGAGTGACCTGGTGGCAGTCAAGGATGGTTGTTGGATGACCCAACCCACAGGGGTGGACTCCAACCATCTGGACGTGGGATGTCACCTCACTGAGTGGGAAGGAGCCTGAGCTTGTGCAGGAGGCTGAGCATTACCAGCTACAGGTAGCTGGGCTGGCCCCCACACACAGTCTCTGAAACCTAATTCCTCTAGAGGGGTTGGACTCTCTTCCACTCTGCAATTATTTGTGGAGAGAGTCTACGGGCTTGTGAGAATTTGCTCATAGCTCCCCAGCTCAATTGTCATATGTTGAAGTTCACCTTGGTGAATGATTGGTTGCATGTGCCTCCATGTTAGGGACAGGTCTCTTATACCTCGTTTCCACTGAGCGTTACGGTACGGTGTTTTTTGAGTGCTTCCATTATAAAATAGACCCATTACCTCTTGAAGGCGCCATCCATTGTAGGTCCGATCTGGGGCGGAGTCGCTGTAGCCTCCCGTTGATTGGCAGAAAGTGATGACAACATTAGAAAGCACCAAGATAGTGCTAATTTAAGCTAACATTTCCAACGTTTGTAAGCATTTGGTTGCGGTTTCAATCCCAGCCGCAATCTTCTCACAAACAATATTAAATTCCTGCAATACGCAATGTACTAAAAGTAAAGCAAGAAAAAGTCGAGCTGCAGGACGACCTCCATTGTTGCTGCTTTTCTAGTCGTTGCACTAATGACACACTAGCGGTCTACACCTCTCATGTGCTGTGAAAACAAACCGCTCAGTGGGAGCAAGGCTAGACTGGGTAGAAATGCTCACCAGAACCGTACCGTACCATTCCTCACTGGACCGAGCCACTCAGTGGAAACAAGGCTTATGAGTCTTTAGGGTTTAAAAAAAAAAAGCGTTCTGACAGGGGACTCCATTGCCCTGCTGGTTGACTTTCAGTGCCCATGTGGGAAATGGATACCTGAAAGGGATTGACTGGGAGGAATGACATTCCAGATCTGAATCTGAGCAGTCTTTTGCTGTCTTTGTTAGCAGCCCTCCGTTTTAGCTAAAAGACTTTGCACTGCAGCTGACAGGACAAGTTACAGTAATAAACACGGAGAAATTGTCAGAATACAACAGAGACTTGCCTGGAACGGAAAACACTCAACTACTGAAGGCTAGAATATGACGCTATGTGCCCACGAATCATCATTTAAAATCTTTGGTTTGCCACACTGTTAGTTTTGGTGTATTTTTGGATGTTGTAAAATAGATAAGTGGGTCACTCTGAATAAACAGCTCCTAAAGCATCCTGTAGCAACATACAGTTCCTTCATGGTGTTATCAACCCTAACCCTACTAAGTGACCCACTTAATACACAATACCTAGCAAAACAGTCCACTACCACCACACATTCTCCTCCATGTTTGACAGCTGATGTGACACACAGTAGAATCAGACCTAATCCTAGCACTAACCCCAAGGGACCATCGCACAACAAGATCATGACAACAGGAATCCAAGCTCTGCTTCGGTCAACAATTTGAATCCGGGATTCCTTTTTGTAACTGAAGTTGCTTATTCACCAAACATTAATTTCGAAGTTAATCAAGTCCGTACATTAAATAATGTCCCAAAACAACAGAATACAACTTTTTTTTTTCCAGAAATGTGGCTTTTAAGCCTCTCCCTGACCTCCATAAAATCATTATCTCACAGGCAATGGTTCTTGCAGTATTTTGCCCCCCCCCCCGCTCTGGATGCTACTTTCTGGCTCAGAGCAGACGGTAACATGAGCATGAACGTGGGGGAGACGTGACCCCTCAGGGCTCACAGGTGAAACTTGAATGACCCTTTGACCTGCAATAGATACCACATTTGCACAGATGGATCCTAGGTTGACCCAAATGAACACATTTGTGTTTGTGTGTCTCTAAGTGTGTGTTTTCTCCAAGAACAGGCTCTCAGGATGCTGCATGTGATTTCAGCACTCTAAGAAAACATAAGGTAAGCATCTTTTTCAGTTCATCCCGTCCTTTAGTTCAGGTACAGACATGTGACACATTCACTCATCACTGCTGGATGTTACCGCCTGAACAGTTTGAGGTTTCACCCACCTGTCACCAAAATACCCCACATTTATCATCTTACAAAGGGCCTTCTCAACTGGCCTTGCAACATAAGCTTAACAAAGAACATTGTGCAAAATTAGGTTTTGTGAGGCCTTAGTCAAGCATGGCTCAATGTAACACCTTTTTGGTTAAGTGTGTTTGCCATTTCCTGCGTGTGATCAGCATTAAAATTCCTCTCCTCATCTTCACCGTCAGGTGTCTCACATCCTGAATGTAGCCTTCGGAGTGGAGAACGTGTTCCCCGACCTCTTTATCTACAAAACTGTCAGCATTCTGGATCATCCCGATACAGATCTGCTGCCATACATCCAGGAGTGCTGTGACTTTATCCAACAAGCTCGCAAAGAGGTAAAACTATTCAGTTAACAAAAAATTAAATCAGAAATAAGGCTAATCCAAAGTGTCTTTAGAAGTCTTTACAATCTGCCTTTAGACTACGACTAACTCAATAGTTTTGGAAGTTTTATAGTCATCTGAAAAGCAAATGTTCTGAACGACTTCTCAGAGCGAATCCATCGGTTCAGAGACAGGCTTTAGTTAAATTGCTTTTCACAGAGAACCTGTTGTTGTACAGGCCTCATTTAGTTTCCGTTTGCAAAGGAGATAATATCATCATGGTCTCGGATGGCAGCCGGTCACACTCGGTGCATCAGCAGCTGCTACGCAAGACGAGTGTCACCAACTACTTAGAAAACATGAAGCTGCTTCTAAATGCCACCGCATGAATGCATGCCAAAGAAAACATCTGACATCTGTTCTCTGGGTGGAGCCTGAAGGTTTATGTGTCATGTACAAACTAAACTTACATGTGAGACTTCCTATGGTAGCTCCTAACTAAACTGGTTGAAGGATCTTTGCCCGATCTTCCATGACATTTGATGATATCACTTCCTTCCAAGAAAGTCTCTCCGACTCGGTTTGGGTCACACTAAGCCTGCTCACTAGAGTCCTCCAAAGATGATCGATTATTCAGATTTTGACCTCTTTGTGTAAATATCTATTTACTCTTCGAGCAAAGTGAAAATAACCTTTGCTGTTTTGAATTTCCTTCAGTATTAATAAGGAGATGTTTTTAGTACCTGCTGGTTCCAAGAAGTCAAAATCTCATAGACTTCTATAGAGAAATCAACAGCTGTTACTCAGACATTGTATTTGTCACAAAAAAACATTCTTGCTCTGATTCCTTTTTCAACATGTTTTGATAATTATTTTTCATGTTTTTTCTGTGGTGCAAATTATTTAATTTATAAACTGACCAATCAGATGCCTCAATAAAAGTATGTGGTCACATGGTGAAAGTTTGAAATCCCTAATTGACAGATTCTCCCGAGTCTACTTTCAAGAGGGTGTGGAGTTCCAACAAGCTCACTCCTGATTGGTGAGAGTTGCTGCCATTTAATTTTTGACCAAATACAACTTCCAGACAATTTCTGGTTCCGTTGGTGACATCTGCCAAAAAAATTAAGTTGATGGTTGCTGCTGCAATGCAAACCTTAAAGTTCTGTTAAAGAACAGTTTGAGCCGCTATCTAAAGGTGACATTTATGTTTATGATAAAAAGTCATGACTGTATTTAGTTCACATTTGGCTATTTTTCATGTTGCTCTAATCAGTAAACTACCACAGTCTGAATGAATTAAAAGAATTGTTTGGTAAGAATTTAGGTGCGTTTTAACATATAGAATGCCCTTTGATGTCCGTCTTTGGTTTACGTAAAATATCAGCCCCTATAAAATGTACATTGCTCCATAGCTACCATAATATTATTCTTAATGTGTATAGATGTTAAATTAAGATATTTGAACCCTAGCCAGCGAGTCTTACAGCCACATTATTTTAACAACACCAAGAGTGTGTTCAGAATGGACACATTTGGTTCTCTTGACCCTTGTATGGGGTCCAGATGACCCAAGCCTTGACGTGATACCCATCCCATGACAAATGTGGATGAATGAGGACTGGATTTTCTATCTGCTATGGACACCAGTGAAAATCAAAAATTATAAAAAAAAAATTAAACAAATGAACAAATGAAAAATTGATGTCTTATGGGGTCCAGATGACCCCACTCCCAACAACATCAACATGCCCAGGATAGCACAAGGGTTACAATGAATCAGAGTTTGTTTCCCCTGACAATCCAGAATGAATGTTGAGTTTGAATACACACAAGTGGACAGCTGGTCCAGGACCAGAACATGCTCTCTGATCCATCTTTCAAGGTGGTCTCGGTACGTTTCCAATTGGTCAATTTCCGGTTTGCACTATGTTTCCTCGGTCTGAATAGGCTCCATGCTTGGAGTGGAACAACTGGATCAATACAGCCACCATAGCTAGGCATTATGGAATGTAAACAGAGTGAGATTCAAACACCATGGACAAACACAGATGATACCCAGCAAATCTTTGAAATGTGGTCGGATGAATGCAGGCTCATTGAAACCACTTTTAATGTGACCCACATTGCTTCTCAAACTGTTTTCGCAACAATCAATGCACTTATCAGTGTACCTCCTCAGTAACCTCCTCGCAGTCTACCCATAGACATATATGTTATTACTGGACAAAGCGCGGTGTTGACGTCACCCATAGAAGATACTTTGCTTCCGGCCAGTAGTGATTGGTCCGAGTCGGTCTGAGTCACGTTTTCAGAGGAACTACAGTGGCCAATCATGAGTGAGTTTGTTGGACGTCCACACCCCTTCCACTGAAAGCAGGTCGGGGGCCAGCAGGCACCTCATGCTTTTACATCTGATTAGTCAGTTTATTACTTGAATAACTTGCGATAAAGAAAAAGATATTTAAATAAAATATGATTAGAAAGAAGATGTTCAAAAGAATATATCAGAGCAAGAATGGTTATTCTGACAAATAGAATGACTTAATAATAACTGTCTATTTCTCAATGGAACTCTATGGGATTTTTCTTGGAACCAGCAGCTACTTCCTGTTTGAAACACTAGAGGGGAGGGGTTGAAGTTTCCAATGAATATATACAGTCAATAGCAGCAGTAAAAAGTGCTGTACCTGGCATTGATACAGATTGGTCAGTGAAATATAACGTGGAATAAGTGAACTATCCTGATGAGGATTGCAGGACTTCCATAACCTCCGCCTCTCATTGCTTTGCCCCGCCCTCGTAATGACTAAAGAGATCTTCAGTCTCATGGGTTGTTTATAAGCTTTTTTTTGAAACAAAAATGTAGAAGTGAACACAGACCAAACACAAGGTTCAGAACTTGATCCGGACTAAATTCAGCGGACTCGGTCTGAAACAACTGGACTTTTCCACTTTGAATATTCCCCTAATGACATTTGATAGTACTCTGATCAAGAACAAATATTTTCTTGTGATATTCACAAAACTGAGTGAAAGTTGTTTCCACTGTTAGGCCCATACCCTGAGGGAGTGGTTAGTTGCAGTCACTGTGGTCTAACTCCTCAATTCAACCCCTGATGCTGGATATCACACAGCTACATCTTTTTAGAGTTTTGGTAAGACCCGACTGTGGATTAAGCACAGATTGTGTTTATTAAAATATCTAGTGGCTTTGTGATGCCACACGTGTTGCTATCTCTTCTTGTTTCCTCACATCCTCACCTCATTTCCTCTCCTCTTTCTCTGTTCTGAATAATAGATGTTTAGTTTTGCTCATGTTTTATGGATCCGCACACAGATCAGATCTCAGAGTTATACAAGCTTTTAGCAGCGCAGCCTGAAGCTCACCTTAACACAACACCACAATCGTTCAGTGATTAGGCAGTCATTAGCGGTGTATGATTACAGGAAATGTGTGCGTGTGTGTGTGTGCGCTTGGTAATTCCAAACTGATGCTTTTACTTTGAAATACTCTCTCAGGTTACACAAGTAGTAAAGTGGCTTCTAATGATTTTTAGATATTAATGTTGTCAAAACAACAGCCTGACACCACGGCTAAAGTGTGAATGGAGTATTTGAAGAACTGGTGTTCTTAATATTAAATAGCCTAGAGTGCATAAAAAGTATTTTTAAAAAGGTAATCCTTCTCTGAACTCTATAATGGATTACCCCAAAGTTTTGATTCTTTGAAATGTTTTTTTAGATACTTTTGAAACTTTTTTTCTGAACCTCTTTAAAGACTCTTAGCATTTTTGTGTCTGAAATTATTAACTTTGGTTTAAATTTAGCCAAATATTTCTTCTTAAATGTTTTTGTGTTTTTGTTTGAATCTAATGTTGATGCATCAAGTAAAAAAATAAATCAATAAATATTTTATCGGTTTTACACCTTCTATAAAAAAAACTGCCTGTTTGAGATACATGTTATAATCGAAAACATTCTTATTATTTTACTGCTGTATCCTCCACCGTGTCCTGAGTCAGATCTGTCAACATCATGGAGGTCAGAGGTTTGACACGTTCTCATGGCCGGCACAGGTTCTGGTTCTAGCTGAGGGTCCATGTTTCTAGTACCAGTTCTGGTTCCAGCTATGGCCCTTCCCTGCTGTGGGTTCTGTTCTGGTTCCTGCTTTTGACCCGTTCACATGTCTGGCAGACCAACACTGTGACGGGCTTACAAGCAAATGTTAAATCTATTCACCATTTTGAGACTGGTTTATAAAATGCTTTATTAATAAAGCTTTACTCCAGCTTTCCTCATCTGTTGGTTTATTGTCTGCTCTTCCACTGTTCTCATCCCAGCTGATGTTTAGTATGTGAGGGGAAGGATGGAAGAGAACCAGCATCTTCCAGCAGTAGTCTTTAGGATCTTTTATTTTGTCAGATGAGTCTTTGTGTTCTTCCTTTTTTGAAATTCAAGAAATAAAATTAGGCTTCCAGAAAATGGGTCTATTTGGATGACTTTAAACCTTTTTTTTTACATGGGGCTAAGCCAGTTTGTTCCCTCTAAGAATAGAGGTTTTTATGTAAAAACTGCTTTTTCTTTTGGGTAAGTTAGATCTCTGTAGTGAGGGCGTGTCCCTCATAGCTGGGGCTATCCCTGTTGTGTTGCTGTAGAGATCACCATGGGTATCAAGGGCCCCGCAGGTCTTGTGGATGGGGTGTAGACCCCAGCTTGCTAGGATGAGAAAAGCTGTGATGCTCCACCCCCCACCCAACCCCTACCCACCCAGTGGCTGTGGGTGTGACGGCTCCTGGTGGGAACAAAACCCTAAGATATTGTTTGCTCACTTCAAGCCAGTTTTTGCTTGTTTCCAGTTCAGTTTTAATGTAAGTTCATATTCATAGTCATTTTTTCATGAAAGCGTGAAAGTTTTTATTTGTGTGGGGGTGGGGTGATGGGGTGGGTGTTTGTGCTGCTTTCAAGACCGTTTTATGAAAAAATACTTTTTATTTTAGTTGATTAAAGAGATGTCTGATTTAACTAATTCTTAAATTAACTGAAAAACTCAATAATTTCTTTAAAAGTTGATGCTTAGATTATCAGTGAATAACGTACACTGAGAAAATACTGTAGAATTAAATTTTCTTTTTTTTTGTGTGTGTGATTGAAGACTTTTATTACGTTCTTTCAGAAAGGGGTTGTGTTGATCCACTGCAACGCTGGAGTTTCCCGCGCCCCCGCGGTGGTCATCGGCTACCTGATGGCCTGCGAAGGCCAGTCCTTTGATGAAGCCCTCTCATTGGTCCAATCCGTTCGACCGGCGTCCGCCCCTAACCCTGGCTTTCTGGAACAACTCAGAAATTACAAATCACCAACAACAAACGGATCCAAACACTGAAGGACAGAAATGTTCTGGACGAGTACAAAAGTCATTAATTATTGTACTTGACTGTAATGGAAACATTTGAAGACATTTGATGTAAAACTGGAGTTCAGTTAAAAGATCTATAAAATTACTTTTTGTGATTTGTGTTTTCTCTTTTCTAGAATCTGTTGTTGCAGATTTTAAGACAAATATTTCTACTTTTGTCTTTGATTTAAGTTTCGTGTGTTATGTTGATTTTTGTTTTTAGGCTGATTTTCTTACTGTTTAAGGACAAAAGTGCTATCTCTGAATATATAGGAATTAAATAAGTTCACAAGAAAAGAAGCTTGGGCTTATTTTTATATATTTTTCTTAAGTGTTTAATTGTTTAAAATCAAATTTGAGTTGGACAAGTGCAACAATATTTGAAACTAATTTGACATAAATCATGTCAAAATCACACACACAGGCTAACTTAGTTCACATTTACAGAAATAAAATATTTTACAGAAACAAAAAGCTCAAAAACACTTAGGTACAAACATGACCACGCATAGTTTATTACAAAATATACAAATGTATGGAAGTTTTTTTAAGTCATAATATGCAATTCTCAAATGACAATTCAAAATGCAAATCATGTGAAAATAAATGTTGTTAGTTAGAATTCAATATGAAATATTACAAATCAATATGACAAAAAAGCATGAATAAATATATAAACTGTTTTAAAAAATGTTTTTTTATGTCATAATTCAAATGACAATCTATTTTGCAATTCACAATTCAATATTGAAAAATCTCAATACACGGTTTGCTTTAAATTAATTTTAAAGTAACTTAAAAACTACAGCATTGTAAAATATCATTCTGTTTTTGTGTCAAAATTCAAAACATTGCAAAACAGAGCCCCCTGGTGCATTTTACTTGCATAACATCATGCTTAATCTGTGTCAAAATTCAAACTGAAATGCTAGCTGTCAGACACTTATCAAGGCGGGGCCTACCAACTTCATAAATTCCATAAATCCCGCCTCCACTTCCTTTGGTCGACCAATTACAAATATTAAAAACTCACAACTAACTGATGGAATTGTTTGGCGTTGAAGGTTAGAGAAGAGAATGCGCCTCCTGCTAATGAATTAGCCTCTTTGTTTATGCCTCAATGTGTTGCAGCTCTGAAACAGTTATTTTTGGAGCACATCTTTAGGCCTGTCGTCTCTGTAAAGACAGTGGTCCCAAACAAGTACCCGGTACTGGTCACAGATAGAAAAAAACTAATGCATAAGCTAACTTAGATTTTCAAATAGGTGCTGGAAACAATCCAGCACATAACTGCAGGGTTTAAGATGCTGACTGGGAAAGCATACAAGGAGCACCACAACCAAGTGGCTGGAATAATATACAGAAACATGTGTACAGAATATGGACTGGACACCCCAAAGTCAAACTGGGAAACACCTCCGAGAGCGGTAGAGAATGAAAGAGCAAAGATCCTGTGGGACTTCCAGATCCAGACGGACAGGATGGTAATGAAGAACCAACCAGACATTGTAGTGGTGGATAAAGAACAGAGGAAAGCCGTTGTGGTGGATGTGGCAGTACCAAGACATTGGTAACATCAGGAAGAAGGAACATGAGAAACTGGAGAAATACCAGGGACTCAGAGAGGAACTGGAGAAAGCTTGAAGGTGAAAGTGACAGTGGTGACCGTGGTAATTGGAGCACTTGGGGATGTAACCTCCAAACTGGAGGAGTGGCTACAGTAGATCCTGGAAAGACCTCAGACATCTCAGTCCAGAAAAGAGCAGTGCTAGGAACAGCTAATGGCACAAAAACAGTCTAGAAACACCAAAAACAGTTTTCATTAGAGAGGGTCTTTCAGTAGTTTAGGATCAGCTTACTAATTTATACTTAATTCAATGCAAGTTTTAGTATATCCCAGAAACTATATTTAGGCAAAAGAATAAATAAATGTAGTTAGTCGATGTTTTATAAATTCTGATATTTCAGGGATTTTTTCCCCTTTTATTTGGATTTTAATGAAATGTTTCGTCAGTCACTTGAAAGCATCAAAGCTTTTATAACTTGTTATTTATGTAATTTGCTATTTATGTGAGACTTTCAAAGTTCCTCTTAAAAGCACACAAACTTGATTTATAACACAGGCGCAAAAGAGCTCGTAAAAACTAAATGTTTGGTCACATGACCTAAACTCACTTCCTCAAAGCTGATCACATGGTCTTATTGAGTCACATGGCATCACTGAAGAAATGTCCTGAACTGTGGGATTCATCAGAAAATATCTGAAGAAGATTCATCATGAGAGCTTCATATGACTTTGTTTTACATTTTAGGTATTATATTATTCATTTTTCATGAATGTTAATTGCTTGATTATTAAGCAAATAAATACATAATTGATAAACCAACCCTAAAAATTACCAAGTGACTGTTTTACCACTGTATTCTATGAATCACCCTCTGTTTGGAGCAAGTACGGAGGGATAAACGAAGGGGGAGGTCTAAGGGGAAGGGAGAAGGGGAGTATTCGGATTAGGCCTTTGTATTTACTTAGTAATATGCTAGGTTCACACTGGACATGGAAGCGGCGCGGGGTGGACTGTGCGCGGCATCAACTCTCTCCGCACATGTTTCCGCGATGGTTCCGCTTCTCCCGGAGCGCCAACTACTCTCTGCCAAAACCCACCCCCGCTCCGGAGTCGGCCCACTACGTTGATCAGTGTGTCTGTTTTTTTTTTTGTGTGTGTGGTTTTGTAATTGTCTGTTTATTTTCATCTCTACAGACTGTTTAGATACAAAAACATGATCATATTTTTAATTGCTGTGTTTTATTGTGAAAATGATTGAAAATAAACCAGATTTTCTCATATATCTTGATGTAACTTCCTGCCAGGATTGACGCAGATCGCTCACGCACAAAATCAACCAGACGCTGAAACGATCTGCTGCACGGCGCGAGCCTTCCGCAGAGGACTGCGGCGCTCCACGCTTGCTGTGAACCACGCCATAGGTTAACAAGAGCGCCGAATGGAAGCGACCTCCGTTCCGCGCGGTTCACGGCGCTTCTGCGTCCAGTGTGAACCTAGCGATAGATGTTTGGCTTCTTGTCTGTGGGGGGGTGTCCTTCTGTCCAGTTCTAATGTACAGTCAATGTTCTGCAGTTCTATCAGTCACATCCATTCAGATCATTTGAATTGATCCCAGTAGACCTGCCTTGTACAAAGAAGCACACAGTAAAAGATGTCGGCAGTCGAAAACATTGATAACTTATTTGACTTTTTCCTTTAGCTGATCAAATTACTGCTGAAATCTGACAAACACCATCTCCAGCTTTCATTGTTTGTGGTAGTTGAGCTCCAGCAAATGTTTGATACATTTTTCAGCTTGTTTTAGTATAAACCAATCGCTGTTGAAACCAAGATAATATCTGTTTCAGACCAAAGAGTTTTTATTTCTGAACGTCTTAGCTACTCGTCTGTCCTCAGCTCAGATGCTCAAAAATGATCTCAATTTTATTTTCCTCAGAGCAGCTTTTGTTATGTTCAGCTGATGCTCATTTTGTGAAGGAAGATCATCATAATATACCCTCCCCGACACACACACAAGAGAAGAACTTCCACTCTGTGAAGGAGAGAGAGCCGCAGACATGCAGAACCGCTGTGCACAGCGTGTGGATGAAAGCCAGAGCAAAGTGTCTCTCCATCGTACAATAAAAGGACTCCTTCATATGCTCAGAGTCCTTCTCGCTCTCCTCCTGCTGGCCATGGGCTCCTTCTGCTCGGGTCTGGACAAGAAGATGGTGGTGGTGACTGTGACGCCACGTGAGGACTCCCCAGGTCAGACAACATGCTTCTTCTTCTTCATCCTGAACTCCCTCTGGAGTTTGCCATTTAAAACACTGTAATTAATCCGATTACCTCTTTGTTGTGGTGTTTCTTTAATATAAATCTACTAATATATTAGTTGAACCACAGTTAGACTTTTTCTATAAGAAAAATGACACCATAATTCAAATATTTTCCACAATACTTTTAGTAATGAGACTCCAATTTACTTAAAATTCATTAAACATATTCAAATCCAAATATATTATATATATATATAATTTACATATTTACACCTTTTTTCCTGTTCTGTGTCACAAACGTATATGTTTTTGTTGATGTTTACTTGATTTATATTACCGGTAATGATTTTTCCTAATGTAAAATGAACTGCAGACTTGGTCTAAATTTTGATAATAGATCTGCATATGCAATTACAAAGTCTGAAATAGTGATATATCTACTTACATAGCCTTATGATTTATTGTGAGGATTCCTAATAACCTGAATCTATATTAGAAAGATATCTGATCTTAAGTTACGAACTGGATAATAATAAAACATGTCAAGGAAAGGAAATGGTCGAGCCGGGGTGGAATTATATAAGTTTGTTCCTCCCACTCTATTTCGGGCAAACTCTTAAATTCTAGTTATCCTGTGTTTGATGTGTCTTTATGGATGTAAACTTCTGATGATTGATCGTATTGCACTTGTTTTTCTTGATTGCTTGAAATAAATAATTTCTAATATAATCTAATCATTTACATACATTTTAAATAACTATTTTTCAATGCAAAACAGTAATCATTTCATTGAGCTTTGGTTTTTATTCCAAAACACACAGAAATTAAAGCTGTTATTCTGTTTCTGCTTGTAGTCTAGCAGTAAAGTGACATGTTGAATATTAAAAAAAGTGATTATTCCTAAACCTAAACTGTGGGCACGAGTTCTGCTCTGACAGAGGTGATTCCTGACCCTCTGCTATAATTTTACATTTTACATGTAATGAATTCCAGCCCATAAATGTCTCTGTGCTCCTGCCTTCTGTGAGCCTGATGAGGCTCTGAACTGAATCCTCATGTTTTCCTGCTCCGCTCATGCCGTTCTACATGTTTACTGAAAAGCCTTTTGACAAACAAAGACCTGAATACATTACAGGAGCACACACGCTCTACTCCAGTCGCCCACATGATCATCTTTGATTATCTCTTCAGTTTTGTGGCGTTCAGGAAGAAGCAAATGACCTCCATTCTACCAGCTGACCAATCAGACAGCAGCTTTTGTCATGAGGGTTTGTTTACAACCTTAAGTGCCATTTATTTAGTCAACACAAACACATATGGTCTGGAGAAGAAATCAAAACAAAAGTAAAGAAGTTAGAGTGGAAAGCAGTTCCATGACAGACGGAGGATTTTAAACCCCACGTTTCATTCTCCTTCAGTCGACTCTTTGCATCCACTGAAGGCTGTGAGCCGGCTGCAGGGTCCTGTTGGAACAGTTTGTGGAGTTGGGAGACTTGTCCTTTTCCCCACCAGCTGCTGTCCTGAGAAAAACTTCACGTCCCGGTAAGAGCTTTAAGTCTTAAATGAGACCCAAGAGACTTTTATTCTTTACTCTTTACCGTAAATTCCTCAAATCTCACCAATACTTTTGTAGTTTGTGGCCAAATTAAACTATTACTCTTGATTAGCTATGGGAGTACTGATAGCACCAATGAGATTAATCACTAGTGATGGCACACAGGCTTTTTACTATTATTGAACATATGTAAAGAGTGACGTCACATTGGAATGGTCTAAAAACAATGAGACATGGTTTAGTAGAACCAGTAAAATGACCATAAAATGCTTCACTTTGGTCCAATTTTAAAAAAGAAAGAACTCTGATCATGAGGAAAATAATTCTCAGATCATGGTAATAATGTTTTTCTACAAAGTGCAACAAATGAACGACAAACTTTCAAACTTTTTAAAAAAGAAATATGTTATTATATTGGGAACCCAATGCATACCTGATGCATGGTTGTGATTTTATTTAAATCTACTCGCAGACTAATGTTTACACCAACTGTTAGACTCTTCGGTCTGTGCTTATAAACGGATCGATGGGTTGCCGACATCGCCCGTTATATATGGGCGGTCCGGATCAGCGCAACACGGTCTGAGCCTACTGAGAACAGAGCAACCCAGTTAACGGTCACGCCGGTCCCGAAGACAGAGGAGAAGTCTCAGTGAGCACTCCATCCACCACCCCGGAGCGGCAAGGTCTGGGTGGCACCCGCTTTAAAGCGTTTGGGATTTATTACTGAACCGGAGCTGGTCGAGACGCAACAAAATTCACCTGGCAGAGGAGTGAATGCTTGGCTGGGGGCTCCCGTTCTACAAGTGGATCCCATCCAGCCTCGATCAGAAGGACTCGGGCGCCAACGCGACAGCAGGCAAGAGGTCGTTCATAGGTCACATTTCCCGGTCTGCCCACCGGACGAGGATTCAGTGCTGGACTCTTCCCTCTTCACTACAGAGTAAATCCTGGTTTTCTCCACTTAGTAATCTGATTAACAGCGGGTTGTCTGGTCTGATCTGAGGTCAATCACATACAAATACCACCATCATTCTCCATACTACGAAAAAGATCGGTGGTCCTGCCAGAAAATGTGGAAATAGTGAGAAGTCTAAAGCTGCCATTGACTTTAAATAGACTACAAGATCAGCCTAAACGTTCATTATTGAGAGTAAACTCACTCAGATCTTGTTCAAATGTTCTCTAGAAGTTCTCCTTTATCAGCTGACAGCAATAATTTACTAGTGAAAAGTCTCATTCTAGTTTTTCCAGATCTGTTTGTACAATTGTAATACAGTAGTAAACATGCATCTATGCCATTCCAATATGGCGTCCAACTTTGCGCACACAACAAGCTAGCATGTCATCTCTAGTGATATAACTCATTGGGTACCAAAGTATTAAAATTAAAATAATTAAAGCAACATTTATTTTCAACAAAGTCTAGTAACCTGGTTTACATTCCTCCTTCATAAATGAAGTGCTAGAGGGCATGTCTATCCAGAATTTTTCGGTTAAATCCATAATAAACTCCTGCTCTGGATGATAATTATTTTATCAATATATAGTATACTTCCGAGCCACTTCTGAGTCAGCTGATGCCATTTCTCCATGCAGGCTCACTGTGAGTGTGTGTACGCCTTTGTGCGTGTGCACGGCACGCGCGCAACTGGGTGTGTGTGCGTTCTTGCACTTAGCCTGTACTGAGGACCGGCAAGAGTTTTAGACAAAGTGAGGTCAAAATTTGGAAATGAGGACTTTTAGTGGATGCCTCTAAGTTTCACAGAAGTCTTCATTGTTGGCCAAAAATGAGTCTTTTTCACTGGAATTTTCACACAGACTTTGCTCATGGGTGTGTGTGTGTGTGTGTGCGCGTGTGTGTGCATAGCGGCGTGCTCTTCAACTGCGCTCCCCTTTGTGGGAAATTCCCGCTGCACCTTTGGAAGCAAATGTTTCATACAAGCATTTAGAATTGTCTGAGTTTTTGTGATGAACCGGAGGACTGGAAAAAAAAAAAAAATCTGCGAATATGTGAAACCGTGAATAAAGACACATGAATAAGCGGGGGAACACTGTAAACACACAAAAAGCACACACCACACAAAAAACAAACAGACACTGAGACACAAACATAGATGGACAATGTCAAATTAAATATAGAAGCTCGAAATAACCACAGTTGAGCCAAAGCTTCTGTCGACTGTCGTGAAACAATACAGTGTGAACTGGAAGTGAAGCGGATTCCGCGCACTCCACTTTGTGGTTCTTCTGTGTGTGGTGTGAACTCGGCGTTAGCAAAAACCCGGCACAAGTAGATGATTTTAGAAAGAATAATTTGTTTTGTTTTTTTCACCATTGGACATTAAAGTTGCTACCTAGTCAGTTTTTGATGGTATTTTTTTTTAGGTTAACACATAATATACTTGAGAAAACCAATAAGAAATTGCCAGTAATCAGTAATTGCAATTAATATTGAATGTTTTATGCAAAAAGTAACCCATATCAAATCTTCAGGGTTTTGTATCACCCATCGATACTCTTGACTGCTGAGTTTGTCAGACGTCTTGATTTGAGTGACCCCTGCATGACCTCTGTCAGCTGTAAAGCTTAATCTGCACCATTTCATATTATCACTCGCTGTAATCATCACATTTGATTACGTGACACGGTGCTGCAGAATGGATTAAAATCACTGACCTGTGCATGCCTCCCCAGCACTCATAAAGCTCTGCAGCACAGCTCCGGGGTTCAGAACTCTTCGGTTGCACCAGTTTTCCGTCGTTTCTTCTTTAGTTTAAGGAGCATGATGGGAGAGAGTAACCCGGTTTTCAGGCTGTGCTTCAGAACAGCGAAGCTCTGCATTGTGACCGCAGGTTTAGCTTGGGCAGCTTTGGTTTTTTACCGGCTCTCCGCTAAACTGCAAAGGGAGAAACGCTCACAGCACTTACTTTTATCCTCTCTGCTGCTGAAGCGCCACAGCAGGTACGTCACATCTATCTATGTGTCAAGAAAAGTTTTAGACTTTTTAGAGATTTGCCACAGCTTTACCAACACATTAAAAAATAATAACTTAATAACAACCTGAACTGCAGGAAATGGAAAGATTTTAATGATATTTTTGTTAAGGGGAAAACAGTATTTTAAGTTTTTATATTTAAGGTGATGAATCCTCTGACCCATTCTTTTCTAAAGTTTTACTGACTACATTTCATTAAAACAAAAAAAAGTCACAGCTAATTTTTCTGTAAGTAATGATGTTTATGTAATTTGAGGAGTGATGGTTGTGGAAGAACACAGACGCAAAAGGACCCGATATTGGTCAAAAGACGTTTAAATACTCTGAAAAAAGTGAAAGATTGGATCAGTTAACAAAAGTTATGTAGGGCTGTAAAGTTAACACATTAACGCACACAAGTAAGAGTTAACAGGTTAATATTTATTAACGCCCTCAGGCGTTCTGCCGTGCAGCTGTGAGATCAGCGTAATAATTAGTCTAAAATAAATGTAAACTTTTCTCATATATTCTGTGATTAAGATTTTATTAGATTAAAGTGATAATAAAGCATTTATTAATAGTTTTTGGACAGAAGTGATCTTTCATTTGAATAAATAAGATGGAAGAAGAATGTGGATCTGACGGCTGTAATACAGAGCAGAGCAACCGCAGTGGTGGGCGGAGCAAAACGGAGATTTCGGCTATTTGAAATCCAACAACAAGGAAACCGATCATTATTTCAGTTTGGGATGGGGACCAAGGTGAATTTTTTACAACAAGCTTCACTGTTGTCTAAAAATTGTGGAAACTTCACGGTTTGCCACAAAAGTCCCGCCCACCACTGTTATGATAGGCGAGCAGTTCAGAACGGACCGAGACGCCTCCACCTGAGAGCAGATTCCAGCCGAGCAGAACACCTGAAATCCAGCTGGATCAAACGACTCCCAAAAACCTCTTTATTATTTTTCACAAACACAATATGGAAAATGTATGAGAAAAAAGAAGAAGCTGCAAAAAAATAAAATAAAATGAATTCCAAGAAAAAAGTCAAATGGACAGCAGTGCTCTTGGGAAAGAAATTCTTATTTTTTGAGCTGCCCGATATCTGCAGCCACACAGGCAGACTGAAGCCACAAAGAGTTCTGGGATGTTCCTCTAACAGAAACGTTTTATGTGACCCAAAGAAATCTGTGACTTTCGACTGGGTTCTTTTTTTTTTTGCATTTTTATTCAAAAACATGATGATTAGTTTAATGACAAATTTTATTCTTGTTGTTTTTATAAAATTACACCTAAAACCTTCGGTCCATGTTGTAAAAACAGTTTGTTAAATATTTTTTTTCCAGAGCAAAATGAATCACATTTTTCCAGATGACATTTTCTGTTTGTGGATGATTTTATGTCAAGTATATAATACAACATAAAAAGACAAAATAAAGTTAGTGTCAAACAGGTGCAGTTTGCTGATTAAAATGATACCAAATAAGCAATCAGGTGGTCTTTCAAATTAAAAATACAGAGGTGAATTCAAAATTAGGCCCTAGGTTTTAAAGGGCTAAAAATAAATGTTCTAAAGGTACAATATTTTGTGTGATTTCATATTATGATAATAATAACTGGTTGGCAAATACTGTAAAAAAATAATTACCGGTAATCACAATATTTTTTTTCCAGGTTTGCAATGATTTTTTTTCTTTTTTTTTATTGATTCCCGGTTCTAATTAAAAGATCATTGGAGTGGGACTTTAGGGATTACTTTGAAATACTTTTAAGAATGTCACAGTGCTAAGCCTCTAATCCACTTATTCAATGCGGTTTAATGAAAAGGTTAAATGTTTGTGTTCCAAAATCTCGCAAACTGATTTTTTTACATCTCAAAGTGTCTTTTCACAGTGAGAAGGAAGGATGTAATGATTCTTTGTGAACGATTCAAACTCGTCAACATCTTCGTTGTTGCAGAAAATGTCGGTTTGTCTCAGATTGTGCCTAAATTTACAAAAATGCAGAGTAGATTACATTTCTTCATGCAGGCTTGCTGTGTGTGCACATAGAAGACTGGCTGTGTTTCAACTGCACCCTCCTCCTGGGAAATTTCTGCAGCTCCTTCAGATTTGAAAGTTTCACACAAGTCTGTCCCTCCAGGATTTCATGATGTTGAGATCTCAGCGATTAACTCAAATTCAAGCAAACCTTAGATTTATTGTTGTGCACCCTGTAACGTTACATTTCCATCGCAACTTTATTGCAACTTTGACCAATCTACACTGAAACAGTCACTGGTGACGACCAGAGGTGAAAGTCAATTTTTGGTTACTAGGCTTTGCTTCAGGCTGATTTCTGTCTGTAATGAACAGGACCCCCACAAGAGGGCGCCACCATCATTCCTCACTGTGCTTGCTTGCCACTTGACTGGAGAAGATTTGTGGCTCTCGTTTTCAGGAACATTACATCATCATTGTGTAAACCCACCCACATGCACATGGACACACACAGCAGAAGCGCACACATACCTCAGCACTGCACACACACACACACTCATCTGCACTCTCCAGCTCAGTCAGGGAGGGAGAGCAGATCTGAAATGGCCATCTATTGTTTGCATCTAATGGGAGCACAAAGTTACGGGCATGTGAGGCTGGGAGGTGGTGAGGTGAGCAGGAGGGGAAAGAGGAGGTCTGCTGGCTGCAGGATTCCATCACTCTTGGCAACCGTTGTGGAGTTACCACGGAAACACTGTGCCATGTTGTCTGCCTCTCTTTTGTCTTCCTCCATCCCTCTGCATTTTTCCTCTCACTCTCTTTCTCACTCCATCTCGTCTTAATCGCTGGTCGACCTCCTCCTGGCGTTGCCACGGCGATGCTCTGGGTCCGCCGCAGACCCGTTCGAACACAGAACAGAGCTGCGCGCTGATGAAGGAAGTCATCAGCTGAGCTCCTCGTTCTTTCGCCGCTCCCCCTGTCACATCCGATGACCTTTCACCCCTACACTTTTCTTGCCGTTTGAAGAGCATCGATTGGCCCGGCAAGTCAGCTGACATCACATAAAGTTGGATGAAGTTGGAGGGAGTGAGGCACTCTCTGCTGCAATCAGAGTTGATGTTTTCATGACTCGGTTGCTCTGAGTGGCGTCCCAGCGCTTCACAGAGACCAAACAGAGCTCTGTGAACACTTCCACAAACCCTCACCAGGATGAATGAGGAGGCGGAGGAGGCGCAGATGCCTGAGAGGATGCTGGAAGCTGAGGAGGAGACGCAGTTTGAAAGCTTTGCACAAACTGAGGAAAATCCAGAGCTGAAAACAGAGGAGCCGGAGGAAGCGATGGAAACTGAAGAGGCTCAAGAAGAAGAAAAGGTGCAGCAAAGTGAGGAGCTGGAGGAGGCGCAGAGTAATGAAGAACTGCAGGAGGATGAGGAGGTGCAGAGTGAAGAGGCAACAGTGACAGGGGAGCAGGAGGCTGAACGGGAGCTGAATCAGGAGGACCCACAGACTGCAAACTTGGAGAAAAGAGAGGGGGTACAGGAACCCCAGGAGGCTGAGGAGGAGGAGCAGGAGGAGGTGCGGGGTGACGAGATGTTACGGTCTGAGAAACAGCTGTGTGAAAGGCAGCAGCTGCAGGAAGAGGAAGTGCAGCAGACTGAGGAGCAGCAGGACTTTGCAGACACTCTGGAGCCAAATCACAACAACCAGGTCCTGATCCGGCTGAGAGGAATGTGAGTAAACACAGCGGGGCGCCGGCGTGATGTGAGGATGATGAGGATGAGGATGCAGGTGCACTGTTGAAAACTGGTGGTGATGTTGTGAGGACTGATGAGTCAGTCAGCGTGGCCACCTGGTCTCCATGGTGAAGCTGGTATGGAGCGAGCATGGAGGCAAAACAAATGACAGAAAATTAGCGCTGAGCGGGTGGGTGTGCGAGGTTACTGAACAGAGGAAGAGAGCGAGCGAGCACGCGTGTGTTTGTTTGTGCTGAGACTTGCGTGACTGAAATTTTCACAGCGGCAGAATCTTAGCGGGGGAGCGGGGGCAGACATCTGCCTGCATCCGCAGCTCCGGCAGCAGATGTTGAAGGGAAAAAACATGCCTTTTCTGTGCCTCACTGTTGTCGTGGCAACGGCAGAGCGTTGCGATGCAGCAAACTCTGTTAAGGTGGACGGATCAGCTGTGAGACGAAGAGGAGGCGGCGATGAAGGCGGAGCACACGCGTGCAGAATGATCATCAGTGTGCAAACCCGAAGCCCCGAACGTTCTCATGGTTCCACCACAGAGCGATGCTCAGTGGTTTGTGGTTCCACACCTGATTTGATACAATGCACTGGAATTTATGCAGCACATCTTCCCATTCTCATTTCCCACGTCAGATTTTCAGAACACTTGGGGTGCCAGGATTTATCACTACTAGCAAAATACAAAACAGTATTACTCATTTCTTTTGATGAGCTCCCTGGCCAGAGGTGGTGACCAAACTACGGCTCGGGGGCCATATCCGGCCCCTCAAACTATTTACTCCCCAAACTGGAATAAACAATTTTGATGACCCGTATCAATGTTTTATTCTCCCTGTAGTTCTGGCGTCTCCCCACAGATGGCGCACTAAAAATAATTTCACCTTTTTAAGGAGGAGAAAGTTATTCTGCATTCATGTAGCGTTTGAGGATTTGTTGTTTTTCGGATTTTTACATGTGATTTCCAAATAGGACAGTCATTTTTTTCGATTATATATTTTTTTTCGATGTGAAGTTTTGAAATCAAAACTCCAAAATGTTCTGTTTTAAAGTAATTTTCCATCAAGATAAAGGCTGTTTTTTGTCCAGGTCTCGTATTATATCTTTATTTTACGAGGTGAATCACCCAATCGCTACCGGTCCATGAGACACTTGGCACCTCAAAGGACCTAAAAAGAAAATTCGACATACGTTTTTTTCCATTTCATTTATAGTTTTATTTTGAAAAACTACTGCATTCTCCTATTGACTGTTTATGAGAACTGGACTGGGCGAGTGTGACGTCACTTCCAGCTCCAATAAAATGAATCCAGTCGTCATTTTTGCACGACACAGTTGGCGGCATGTTGGAGCCAGACAACGTCAGCTAATCTCTAACTATTAAAAAAATATAAAATGCGGGACTATTTAGTGCCCTAGATTTTAAAAGCAATTCAGACACCATGCTCTCTACTTTTCATTTGTTTTCTTAAACGCCGGATCTGACGCCTCCGATTTCACGAAGAGAGAATTTAATCAATATGAACATTTTACAACATTTATTTATGACTCCACTGTGTTGTGAAGATGAAAATGTCGATTGTGTGTTAAAAAATTACATTTTAACATGTTTTTTTTTTTTTTTTTGCAAAAGTTGTTTGACTGCAATGCATTGTGGTCTATATTCGCTAATCTAGTGAGCATCGATGCATGCTAGTTTTTCAAAAAGACTTGTGGAAAATTTTAAGTGCACTCGAGTTTGGAAATTGGGACACAGCTTTTGTCAACCACTCTCAGCAGCAGGAGTGAGCGTGTTGGAAGGCCACGCCTCTTCCGCTGACAGCGTAATCGGGAGAATCTGTCACTCAAACATTTTGAACGTTGGATGTGGGGGCCAGAGGGCATCACATGCTTTTACTGAGGCGTCTGATTGGTCAGTTCATAACTTGCTCTACAGGAAAAATATCATTTAAAGAATATCAGGATTAGCAAGAATATCTTAAAAAATTAAATCAATCAAAAACCAGAAGTTTTTACTCCAAATGTAGATTTATTGTTGTGACAGTTGTTCATACATACCCTAATTCAATTAAATTAATTTGATTTATATAGTCCAATATCAAAGATAAAATTATCCTCATTGGGCTTCATGCTGGTAATTTTACAGATGCAAAAAAATAGTCATAAAATATAAACAATAGCTAAAAAATAAAAAGATTAAATGAAACTGGTTATCCCTGCCCTTAGACCCTCCTTCCCAGTGAGGAAAAACTCCTAAAAAACCAGAATCAGGAAAAAAGGAGAAACCTAGATAATAGATTAAAATAAATCATAATAGATAACATTCAGCAACTGGCTGCCTAATGTTTCGTAGATGTTGCTAATAAAGTCGCTCATATGGAAGATTCACATTTATTATAGTATTTAGTAAATACCAGTTTTAGTCACTTTTTTTTCCATCGCATGTTAAAAGTTGAATGAGGCTCAAACTGGTGTTTGATTTTTTAGCGTCCACTTTGACAGTAATGGGTTAAGGGAAAATCCATATCACATTTTATTGGTTCTAAATCAAAATCTACTTTGCTGATAAATTCTAAAGCAGCTGCAGATATTTTACAGAGGATGAAGATAAACTTCACCCTTCAGCTTCGTACAGGCTGGTCGGGAAACATATTGTCTGACATTAAACCGTGACTGTAAAAAGGTCAGGGACCTATTGTATGTTCTGCATGGTTTGACTCCGCGGCTCCTGCAGTGCTGGTTCTGGATGGGTTTGGTAATGAACTGACTGATTGCATTGGCTTTTCCATGTACGGGTTCTGGAATCTGATCAACACTTTAAACCTCCTTCTGCTGAGGTTGAGGCTGCTGCTGATACAAGTCTGGATTTCTTTAGAGACGTTACTATGACTGTGCATAGTGGGACTTCACCCCATTTATCCTTTCTCTTTCTACCCCTCTTGAATTTATACTTCCACCGGAAAAAGACCTCTCCAAAATGTTCATTATAAACACAGTGACTCATAAAAGCGTCTGCATGCAGGCCACAATACGAGCACAGCACAATAACAGCTATTTAATTATCAGATGTTTCAGCCGCAGGGACTCTGGAAATCCGTCTGGGTTGTTGGGATGCAGAGTAAAGCTCCAGTCTTTTATTCACACAGATGCACCACAGCATCTTATTTAGAGAGTTAATATTTGGTGTTACTGTTGCTGAGAACAGGAGCAGTTAAAAAAAATTACACAGTTTTATCTAAGACTTTGTCATTGCATAAAACTTTAAAAGAGACAATATCAGAATGTTTTATTGTCTTAAAACAATGCAAATACAACTTACCAGATTCACAGAATCTGATATCCTGAGTGTCCACACTATTAGACACACTTGCTCAGTATGAAATAGTATAAAAGATCTACAAAAAGACAGCCGTCTGAAGGTTTAGCCTTTAATTGAAGACCCACTCCAAAGAAAATTGTGTTTTTAACATGTCCTTGTAGCATTTTTCTTGTGATGGAGGACACAGAAAATAATTTAAGTTGTGTTTCTGAGTATTTCTGAGTAGTTAAAATTTTGATGGATCAGAAATGATGCAGCCACTGCTGCGCGATAGGTCAGGGGTCCCCAAACCTTTTCTTGTGAGGGCCACATAACTGTTTTCTTCTCTGATGTGGGGGTGGGGTCGGTTTGTAGGCTGACAGAAAAAGTGTAACAATCACAGCCTAAACGTAAAGATTTAGGGTTTTCCAGAAAGACTCACATAGCCAAATTTTAAATAATTAATTTCATGGAAAAAAATAAACTAGGTATATAGCATTACCTTCAATAATGCTAGTGTGAATGCTGTGAGCTGAATGTGGCCTCTGAAGATGCTGAAATTGATAACTAAAATTGCTGAAGCTAATAGCTGAAAATGCAGAAGTTGATAGCTGAAATGGAAGAAGCTAATATCTGAAACAGCTGAAGCTGATAGCAAGCTAAAATATTAACAAAATGCCAAGTTAGCATAAAAAACTGAAAAAAAATCCAAATCAGCCAAAACAGAGAGCATGTCGCTGAGTTAAGAGCTAAATCTCAAATTAGCCAAAAAAACGGATAAAATGTCTACTTTAGCCAAAACAGCTGCCATAAAGCTAAAATATTAGCTAAACTCCAATTTAGCTTAAACGAATGAAAAAAAGCCTAAATTAGCCAAAACAACTAGCATGTAGTTGAAATTCCAAGTTAGCCTAAAAAAACTGTTGGAATGTATAATTTAGCCA